>NC_069374.1:69189848-69492878 GCF_021730395.1 Mercenaria mercenaria
ATTGTTAACTTTTAGTATTTTATACAATAAATCATACAACGGTACTTTATCTTGTAACATTTTTATGAAAAATAAACAATAGTATCCACACAGTGTACTTGTTTTGTCTTGATATTGTATGTTGTTATACTTGACCCTAGGTATATATTTAGTTACTTCCTTTGGTGGACGAAGTCCAAATGGATCGAAGTACAAAGTATTCAAGTAACAAACCCAATGTGTTCCAGGTCCAGCAGAGTCATCTAAATTGATTATTCCGCACTCGTCTTTTGCTTTTGATTTTAATAAATTTGATAAATTATTTCTACTAAATACACCCCTAAAATTTTTAATTTTTAATTGTTTTATAAAAAATAAAATAATATATAATCTGTATACCCTGACCATGCCCTTTCCCACTTAACAAAGATGTCATCAAAGGTATTCCTAGACTAGCAGCCAACATGCCTAAAAAACCGCCATTTTGTTTCTGTTTTTGTGTTAATTTAATCACTCCAGATCCTACTAGTTGCTTTCTTTGATTAAGTGTTAGATATGGTGATATTATATTTCTCTTATCATTAGCTACTGAAATCATACCATTTCCAAGTATTTTACTAACACCAGTACTGGCCAGTCCGGAAAGGGCTCCGATGCCTAGAGGGGCTAATATTTTTGGAGCTATTTTTGCTGCCATGGGAAGAATTGTTTTTCCTAACAAACCAGCCAAAGCTCCTAAAAATCCACCATTTTGACCTTGACTGGACATTTGTTTTTTTGAAATTTTAATTTCTAATCCTTTCTTATTTGCAACAGCTCTTTTAATTTGATTAATTTGTGTTTTTGTTAATAGTAAAGGGAAGTTTCCATGTAATTGTTCATGTTTTAATCTAAAAGTATGTGGAATTTTATTATTATAAGCTTGTGCTAAATTTTTCTTTTGTCCATCTGTAAGGTTAACTTTATATTCAATATAATTTGATACCATTATATATAATTTATATTTATTTTATTTAAACAATAACAAGTTCATTTCCAGTAGTATTTATTTCAACTGTTTCCTCATATAATACAATTGCGTAAACACGAATATTGGCTGCCGGTGGAATATTTAATTTAGCTGTTAATGTAATATGCTTAGGATCTTCTGTAATTACTTCCTTTTTATATTCTAAGTTAAAATGAACAAATCCAAGATAATTATAAAAATTTGATCTATTTAGCAGACTTCCAGTAGCTTTGTTATTTTGTTTATAATAATAATTAATTACATCATCATATATTCTTGATATACTTGTGTATTCTGTTTCTGGATAAAAAACACCATTACCGACTTCAAGACGGCAGGAGCTCAAAGTGCAATTTTCATTATCTTTATTAATTTTAAATGTATCTAATAAATGTGGATTATGTTCTTGTGAATTACTTTTATCAGGTCGTTGTAAATAAACAAATACATGTTGTGGTTTTGTTACACCAGCCGTTATTCTAAAGGTTATATTAGTTTGTTGTGTATCAGTTGATTGCGTCACCATTTCCCGTAGGTATGACCATCTTGCTTTTGTAAATCTTTCAGAAATTAAATTAAGTCCAAATTCATTAAAAATCAAACGTGGAACCCATAGAATTAATTTTGTTACAATTACTCTACCAGCATCAGCAGCATTAGCTCTAAAAATTAATTCATCATCATCTGTCAGCTGCAGTGTTATTTGAATTTGACTTGGAGGTATAATATTAGTTTCTAAACCCTGAAAAAATGAATAATTATTTAATGGAATTTTAGTATTTACCTCATTACCACCTTGGATTGAAAACTTCCTAGAAGCAAAACCACTGTTATATCCAGCTTGACCATTCCTGCTCTCAGCAGTAGCAGTAGTATCTAAATAAATATATTCGTTTGTTCCAGTTGTTTTTGTATATTCTTCAGACAATTCAACCAAACTCTTTACATTTACTACCTTATATAAATTATTACAATCATAAACAATTTTTCCATTATGTTTAACCACTAACTGATCAATTATTGAATCTGCATTATTAATTAGAGCAATTTGATCTCCATCAGCATAATTATTACCGTTAGCAAGCTTATTTACTTTAAAACTTACTTCAAAATAAGCATTAAACTAATCAAAATATGAGCGTCTATCATTAATTGTAAAATGATATCCGTTCTTTTGTTGCTTAACATTATTTCCCAAGACAGATATTAAAGCTGTATCTAATTGAATAGGAGTTAATTCATATCTTTCACAATTTTGTTTTGTTCTAAACATGCATATATTATATATTATTTTATTTTTTATAAATTAATCTGTTAATACGTTTACGTGTCCCAGATCCTGACAATATTCTATTTATTCTCATATGAATATCCTCCTCATTATCATTATTATTTTTATTATTATTTTTACTGTTATTCTTTTCTTGTAATTCCTTAGCAATTAAATTACCAACTGCCGGAGCAGATTTCTTTTTAAATTTTTCAACAATTTTATTAGCAGCTAAATTTCCAACTTCTGTTCCAACCTTTTTTGTTCCACTTTCTAGTGCGGCTTTTCCTGCTGTTTCTAATGCTTTTTTTCCAGCTGTGCTAATTGAAGATGCGGCTGAACTTGAAAGCAATTTCGTTAAAGTGTCAAAGATACCTTATCTGTGTATGATTTCTTCTTCAGTCTGAGCATCAACATAAATAAATATTCCTTTATTTTTGTCATAAACTTTTTTGTACATTATATAAAACTAAAATTTATTAATTATTTAATTATTTAATTAATTTCTTTTAAAATTAGTGTAAAACTTGTTTCAACCTCATTAAAATTAATTATTCTACCAAATACATCTGTAATATATATTCTAATTGAATTTATAATATATTTATTAATTTCAGAATATCCAACTCTTTGTGGTTCTTTTGTAAATGGATAAGCTCTTGTTAAATCTGCAGTACTTAAAGCATAAATAATATCACTGAAATTACCATCAACAAGTGAATTATCAATAAGATCACAATGAATGTAAATTGTATGCACAGAGTTAGTTATATTTGGTGTTGTAGTTCCCCATTCAGTATTTCTCAATTTTTTTTCTCAAATCCAAGCAATGTATGAAAATTTGATATTTCCAAATCCAACATAAAATTATCTTTAATTGAAATCAAAATCTTAAAACTACTTAAATCAAATTCCAAACTTATTGGAGCAATGTCTGATTTATCAAATTCATAATCATCATTACTTATTAATGTTTCCCTAATATAATTATTAATATCTGTGTAACTGTAAGAACCATTTGTAAATATAATATCTTTCCAATCCTTACCATTATTATAACGAATTCTTTTATTGTCATATTCATCACCAATATTATGCCAAGAGTAGGTCATAGTGTTAATACTATCCAAACCAACAACATAAGTTTTATTTTTATCTAAAATTAAAGAACGACTAAATCTGATTGTAAAATCACTCGGAGTATTTTTGTTATTATCTTTAACTGTTTCAGAACTTAAAGGCCTAGATTCACTACTATATAAGTGTACCCCCCCCCCCCCAAACCCAATATTCAACTCCCATCTTATCTGCTGCTTATCAGCAATTATGTAACCGTAACTGATTAGAGGGCAATTAGCACAGCAGGGACCCCAACTAGACCATGAAGATGTGTGCAGTGGAGTTGAAAGAAATTAATTTTTCTTCAGTGAATGTGGAAGGATAATAATATTAATTATTATTTTGATATTATATAGATGATAATAAGTATTACTTTAATGTTATAATGATAATAATAATAATAAACTATTATTATTGTTATTATTTTTATTATTATTATATTACATAAAGGATGATTAAAGATACAGTAATAATATTGAAAATAATAATGATAATAAAACACAAGTATAGTGAAACCTTTAGGAGTTCTTTGTGCTGACAAACAATATTTTTCTAATTGGAAACTGGGTTTCCTGTATTCATGTAATCAACATTATTTGAACTTAAAATTATTGTGTTCCATCTATACTGAATTTTCATTTTCAGTATGTTGCCAAAAGTTACTTTTTTTCATGCTTTGCTTTGTAACTTTGAAATGCACATACTGTTCATTTTTTAGACAAATGTTATTTACAGTATTCTGCAAGCTTCAGATGAGTGAAAGTCACATTTTTCTAAAATATCACAATTCTCCAGACAGACTTTGAAAAAATAAAAATTTGCATATTTCTTTAAGTAAATTTATCATTATTTCATTATTGTGAAAATAAGTTTCTTATTATTGTGTTTGTTCAACAAATATTTTTCTTTACATAGAAATGCCAAAAAAGTAGTATAACTTTAAAAGTTATTAATTATATATCAGTAAATTACATTGTTTCCCCTTCTCACTAATTGATACACTTGTAAGGTAGACTGACTCTCCAATAAACACTGACCCTTGTTAATTGGAACCATACTGTGATGGTCATTAGCCCCCAACTGTGCTGGTGAAGATAGAAATCTCTTGGCCCACTGCCAAAATCTAGGCCTTTAATACTATTTTTTGTTCCATTTATATATAATAAAAATTTAAATTCAAGAAAAATAATTTTTATATAACATTTCATGTTCTTTTGGTAAGAGTGATTTCATTTTAAATAGTTCATCAATTATTCTAATACCTTCATTTTTTAGTTCTTCATTATTATTTCCAGCATTAATTGAACCACAAATTAACTCCAACTCATTAACCAATTCTTTTGGATTACATGGACAAACGTCATAACCTTGTCCTCTAATTACTTTTTTAAACTTTATAGATCTTGTATTGATAGGTAATCCTGATTTTTCTGTTAATTCTTTAAATATTTTTCTAGAATGAATTGAATGTTTTTTTATTATTGTTATATCTTTTATTAATCAAATCAATCAAATCATTATCTACTTTAGTGTTTATTACTTCTTTTCCAGTTATTCTATCTTTAGCAATTAATTTGTTTTGACCATAAAGTTTATTTAAGTTAATAATTAAATTACCATAATGTCCATTTGGTGAAACTTTATATGGGTTATGATATCTTATTCCTTTTCCCTTATATTTTCCAGATTTTAGAATATTTCTAATAGTTTCTCTATATTTTCTTAAATTATTCGACTCAACTATAATTGCTTCCTTTTGCTTTAGATCAAGATCTGTTTTGTTTTTCTTTCTAGTTATTGCACCAGATTCATTACCCAATTGTTTAATATCCTATGATGCCTTTTCTATGATATTTTCTACTTCTTCTCTAGTCATTTTTTCATCTGGATCTTTAGATTTGCTGTGAAAAAATTCAAACACTTCTTGTGGTGTATTATATTTTTCACCTAAAAGTGTTAAATCAATTTCTTTATTAAAATCAACTGTAAATTCTTTTGGTCTTGCTCCCAATTCTTCTGATTCTTCAGTTGTATCTTTAGTTGTATCATCAGTTGTTTCAGTTATTCCCATCTTTTCTCTTCCATAATCTTCTAATTCTTTTAATTTATCTCCTGGTATCCATCTAACAGGTTCAACCCCCCAATCTACTGGTATATATTCTTGTTGTCTTTTAGATTTTTTAACTTTTCCAGGAGACCCTGTAATTGGTTGTGGTTCTTGGAATAGCTGTGGTAAACCCTGGTATGTTTGTATGTCTTTCATTTCATCACCAAGTGACTCTAATTGTTGTTTTATTCCAGGTAATGCTTTTAACTGACTTGTTAATTTTTCTTTTTGACTTTCTATTCCTTCAGTAATTGGTTTATAAATTTCAGTGTACATATCCCGATTTGTAGCTTTCTTAATTTTTTCTCTCATTATTTCTTCTCTAAGAGCTCTCATCTTTTGCCCGACTAAGTTTTTTCTTATTCTTATTTCATTAAGTTTTGATTGCATTTATATAATAATGTAAGATAATGTAAAATAATGTAAAATAATGTAAGATAATGTAAGATAATGTAAATAGTGTATTATTATATATAAATGGAAATTCCAAATTATGAAACAAAAAGTGATAAATCCAATAACTTTAAACAACATTATCCTTTTATGCCAGATTCATGTTTTAGAATGTTAATATGTGGATCTTCTGGATCAGGAAAAACAAATACATTAATGCATATACTTCGAAAACCTCTTATATATTATGATAAATTATACTTATATGCTAAAAACCTAGAACAATCTAAATATCAAGATTTAATTAACCAAATAAGTCAAATTGCAAAAACATTTAAAGTGGATCCAAATGAAATACTTGAATGATCTAATAATGAAATAATTGATGTTAATGATCTTGAATCAGAAAAAACAAAAAGTAGTAATATTTGATGATTTTGTATGTGAAGATAAAAAGGTTCAAAATGAAATAACAAAATACTTTATTCAAGGACGTCACAAAAACTGTTGTGTTATTTATTAAAGTCAGTCTTACTATAAAACACCAAAAGATATCCGTATTAACTGTTCACATTATATTTTATTTGAAAGTCCAGGTAAACGAGAAAATGATATGATTTGTAATGAACAAAATATTAACCCTAAATCTTTTGCTAATGCAACAAATCAAAAATATGATTTCTTATATATTGACAAACCAAGGAAGTTTTTTAGAAAAAACTTTACTGGTAATATATAATAATTATATAATGGGAGTTTTTAATAATATAGAACAAATAAGTGAACCTGACAGTATACGTAAAGTTAAATTTGATATTGATTTAAGTGATTATGCTACTAAAAAACAATTCAAAAAACTTAAAAAGGAAACGGAATCATATCTTCACAGAAATAAGGAACTTGATAACACAATGAACAGAGCATTAGATATGGGAGGTAATGAAATAATCAACCTAGGAGATCCAGATAAACCCAACGATGCAGTTTCAAGACGATTTGTGTTTAAAAAAGTTCAAAATGTAATAGATGACTATAATCTTGAAGATATTAAAAGTATAAAACAGACACTAGAAACAGAAGTAAAGAATATTGAAGAATTAACAAAAGATTTTAAAAAGAATTCATTATTAATAGTTCAATTACAAGATAAAATTGAAAAAGAAATGAAAGCTATGGTTGATTCTATTAAAGAACTTGAAGAGAAATCTGATTTGACAGATGACAACATAAAAAAAGTATTTCGAGTCAATTTAAACATTTTATTCACTCAAATTCAAGAATTAAAAGATAGTATGATTAAACATGAAGAACTAAAAGACAAGATTATTGAAGCTGAGAAAAAGTTACAAAATATGTATCAGTTAGAAATCAGAACAGAAATAAATAAACTAAATACTGAAACTGAAAATAAGCATAAAGATTTATTAGAATTAATTTCAAATAAACTTGCAGAATATAAATCTGAACTGGAAAAGGCAGCTTCACAAAGAGGTGATGACCATGACACAGCATTAGATAACCTTAAAAAAGAGCTCAATTCTAAAATAGATGACTTTAAAATACAAATTCGAGTTTGGATTAGTACTGTTGATACACGTCACAATTTAAAGTATGCAGAATTAAATAATATTACAAAAAAATTACAAGAAGATATGACGCAGCTTAATGCTAAAGTTGAAGAACATAAAAATGAATTGGACTTTGTAGTTGAAAAATCAGTTAAACAAGGAGAGTTAATTGCTGCTAATACTGACGCAATTAACACAGTTAATGATCAGCTAGAAAATTTGAAGAAACAACTTGTAGACATGATTAATAATGTTGATGCCCGTCACAATATAAAGTACGCAGACTTAAGTAAACTTACAGGTTTATTACAAAAAGATATTAATGAATTTAATGATAAAATTAAAAAAATAATAAATGATCTTCACTCTGTAGTTGAAATATCAGCTAAACAAGGAGAATCAATCACTGCTAATACCCAAGTAATTACTGCTAATACTAAAGCAATAACCCCCAATGTCGAAGAAATTTCTACTAATACCCAAGAAATTACAAAAGTAAAAAATGTTTTCTTAAAACAAGAAACACAATTAGCTAGAACAAAGGGTGTTGTTGATAGTTTATCTGCTTTTGAAGTTGCTAAAACAAAACGACTTGATGATTTAGCTGAAATAATTCTTAAACTTAAAAAGAAAGATAGAAAAGATAGAGAAGAATTGGAAAAAGAAATAGAAAAAGTAAAACATGAAGTGTTTCTCTTTGAATACTATAATAACAGTTTTTATGATTACGTAAAAATGAAAAAGTATTTTGACCGTCGGGGTGCCTGGATATATTCAACATATGAAAATATGACCGGTCTGAATTATTTAAATACATTTCAATTAATACCTGGAATTATCGTAGATTATAGAGATTTTATAGACACAAACCAAGAATATCAATAAGTTGCACAAGATGTGCTTTTGAGGGGTGTGTTTATAGTTGAAAAAACCGGAACTTATATAATAGATATTAAGATTTTATTAACAGGGGCCAGGCCCATAGGTGAACTGGATAAACCGATTAAAAGCCCAATATCACATTTTATATTTAGGTGGTGGAGTGTTGAAAATATTCTATTGCGTTTATTTGATATATCTGATAATGTAAATATAGCAGCTGAGGACTTTGACACTGATCAGTTAGTATCTATTTATAAGAAAACAATTAAAGTTTATCTAACACAAGGGACAACGTTTGACATTCATCCTTATGACGATTCAACATCTACAGAAGTAACATTTTCGCTTTTGGCGGATAGTTACATCAGATTCTACATATCGGATGAATATGTATCTTATGATGGAAACAAACTTTTGAGTTAAAAACTTTAATTAATTACTGTGTTTTTATTTAACTGAAATATTTAATATAATGGGAATATTCCATACTACTCTCAAAAGCGTATGTTCAATCATGCATATACCTATGGCATACTCAAACGGTTGAGTGATTTTAATTGTTTGTACTTAAATCTTGTAATACTTGTTTAATAGTTGTTAAAAAAGTGCAAAAGCCGTGTTGTGTACACTTATTTTAACCCCGACGCCAGGTAGCCATTATCATTTTTCTCCCGTTTTCTGTTGTAACATAATGAGGATTTATATTATCAGTAAATTTTCTTTCTTTCAAACAATATATTCTATTCTGTAAACTCATCTATATCATATGTATTTAAAACTTTTTAGTTGGTTTTTACTGGGTTTAAAACCTGTGGTTTTTTAATTGTCCGGCATTGACCAGTCCTGACCAAGGGTTATAGGTCAAGTGGGGTCAGATTGGCTCAAAACAAACAATTACTTTACTACTTACCTTCTCTAAATTGGAAAGTTACAATTTATTTAAACAGGAGTTTTATCATGAAAAATATCTAGATTGTGTCAATAATGTGAAACATCGTATAGCATTATCAAGGTTTAGGTGTTCTTCACATAAATTAGCGATTGAAGAGGGTAGATTTAGAAATATTGAAAGAAACCAACGTTTTTGTACTAAATGTAATATGAAACAAGTTGAAACAGAGTACCATTTTTTATTAGTGTGTCCATTTTATAATAATTTGAGAAAAACATGTTTACCTAAATATTATTGTTCTTGGCCTAATATAAATAAATTTAAAACAATAATGAAATCTACACAGAGAAATGTGATTGTTAATTTAGCAAAGTTTATATACATGGCGACTCAAAAATGAAATGAAATTAGTTAACTTTATATCTGATTTTCTGTTTATGTGTAATAAATTTATGTCATAGAGATATGTTATCATGAAAATTGTTTATACTACACTTTTCTGTTCTTATAATATTGTACATAAATGTATAAACCGCCACATAGTAATTTGGCGATGGACATATGTATGTTTATGCCAATAAAATATTTGACTTGACTTGACTTGACTGAGAAGTGAGAAAATTTCAAATATTTTCACGAGCGCGTAGCGCGAGTGAAAATGTGAAAAAATTCTCACTTCGAGGTAAAATATATTCCATATACACGAAAAGCAATGTGAAAAAATTCTCACTTCGAGGTAAAATATATTCCATATACACGAAAAGCAAACAAATTTTCTTTTTATTTTATGCTCAATTACGTTGAGATGAGCATTTATTCATTGCAACTGTTTTAATCTCAGCGCGGGAAACAGACGCGCGTAAGCAGACATGACGTCAGACGTGCTGTGACGTTATAAAGACGCATGCAACATAAAGTTCCATTTTGTTTTATTTTTTGCTGTATAACGGTATGAAATTCTCTTTAAGTAAAATAGTTTTAATCGAGAAATATACTATAAAGAACAAATTGCGACTACAATTTTCATCCTGTTTAAGCAAATAATTTAAAATTCATACACAATGTAATGAGGGGGCGGAGCTTTATTTCTCACAGTTTGAATATATAGATTTCATATTTTCACAGTTTTAGTGATGAGATATGAAAATATTTAACTGATAGAATACAGTATTTCATTAGTTAGCATAAAATAATTATGCATACTTTCTTTTTTGAGAGTTGCTTTATTGGGTTTTAACATTATGAATTTTTTACAAAGTGAAGTCCACCTAGACAGAGGTGACAAAATATCCTATTGAAACATGTTAAACAACTGTTAAAGGTGGATTAGGGGATCATTTTCTTTATCTCTATTCAAAATCATGTTTGATACGTGCCTACCTATTTCTCAATATCTTGTATACATAGAAAGCACCATTTGCTACATGTACTTATATTATCTGAAACAAATGTGTTATCTTATGGCAATGTTTTTAACAGTGAGATTACCATTCTTATCTTTTATCTATGTGTCAACCGGGCCGTTGCATTCTAAGGGTTTATTTCAAGGTTACAGAGTTAATAGGTAAAGTGTAAGGTCATTTCATAGCATTAAAAACTGCAAATTGATTTATTAATCAATTTAATGATGATAGTTGTATAACAGCTTATGTATTTTACATGTTGAAAAATAATGCTATGCTTTAAATATATGAATTATGCATAGATCAATCATTATAATTATATCTGAAATAAATTAACTAATTGCCCGAACAGTGCCATTTTAAGCCAGTGTGATGAATACATACTAAATTAACATTTAAGATAAAGGGAAGATAAGATAAGATAAGATAAGATAAGATAAGATAAGATAAGATAAGATAAATTTTATTTTAAGTCGGCAAGACAGAAACAATACAACATAAGCGACAGGCGCTTTTTAACCGACTACAGTCGAGACTGCCTTAACGACCCCTGAATTTAGCGACTCCCTGTCATATGCGACCCTATTTATTGCTCCGGACGCAATTTACTATTAAAAGAGTCTGAATTAAGCAACCCCCTGCCTTACGCGACAAGCGACTGTGAAATCAGGCTCCCGAATCGATAAATTTGACCGTTTTCAGCGACTTGAGACGCTCCCTCGCAAGATTTTACACGATAGAGTTACCTTTCTTTATCTCGCGTGAAGTTGTTTGAAACGAGAACTTATTTGTTTACAAAAAATGGCTGATGAAAAACATAAAAAAGAACTGTTTTGACATTAGAACAGCGTGTTAAGGCACTTGAATTGCTCGATTAGGGAAAACCAGCGTATAAAGTCGCCGAAAAATTCGGAGTCGGTGCATAAATTAACTTTATTCCTGGTGAAACAAAAATATGGCGGTATTTAACAGGAAACGACGAAGTAAACACAGATTAAAGATGCAGTCAATAATCGAATAAATGTCAATGAATAATTAGTACACAAAAATATAAATATCATAAACCTCAGTGTGTAATTAGTTCAAATGGAACATTTATATTTTACTGCTCCCCTTTATTTTCGTGCCAGATCATGAGCTTAAATTTGTTTTATCATCATCATACGAATGATGCAAATTATTGAAATTTATATTTTATCAATATGCAATTAAAGAAATAGTATTTAATCAGTTTCCACTCCTACCTTAAAAGAGGCCAATATATAAGTATCCGATATTCATGTACTTTACTTGGAAACATATATGAAACCAGCGTCATCCTGTTAAGTGAGACTGTTTTAAGAGACTCCCTGTCATATGTGACCTTTTTCGCTGCTTCCCAAAGTCGGTCTCTTAAAACAGTCTCGACTGTATATATAACAAAGATAAACAGTTAAAACATATAGTAAGCAAGCTGTAAAATAAGAGGTAGGATTATACAAAATTACATGTAGCAGTACAACATGAAGTTAAACCTGTGAAAGACCTGCTGCTCTTGACCAAAAGCCTAAGAACTGCTTAAGATAAACATGAAATAAAAAACTGAAAGGCAAAACTGGCGCAAAAAGCTGAATAAAAAAATATGCTAAACGAGAATATCACCTCAGATCAGATCTGAAATGAACTGAGCAGCAGCTCCTTCACAGTAGCACATAAAACATAGCATGAAAAAAAGATGTAATAATGACAATAGCACATAGAGAACATAAAAAGCATGCAAATTATCACATAAAAATAATAGAAAGAAAAGTGTGCGACTAAAGCAACAAAACAAAGAAACCAGCTAAAGCAGCTAAACATGGAGAACAATGCATAGATATAAGTCGACTACACAAGGAAACAAGGTATACAAAAAGTAGCTAAAGCATGCAAAGTCAACTACACAAAAGAAGCAAGGTACACATACTAAATTGTAGCAAACTATGAGGGACAAAGCATACAACAAAAACAGCTAAACAAAGCAAAAACTAACTGGTCGGGTGTAATGAAAAGAGATGCCGTCCGGTCCTGCGGAACAAGCTGCTAAGTATGTTTGCACATTGAACATTTGAAGTCTTGACCATTCCAGAGTGAAATTAAACTTTTAAATTGATTAAAACTAGATGTTTTCCTAAAGTTTTCTGGTAGCAAGTTCCACAGAACTGGAGCGGCATATCTGAAGCTTTGTTTACCATACCAAGTTGTTGTTACCCGGGGAACTTCTAGTAGGCTGGAATACCTAAAATTGTAACCAGAATCATGAATATGAATTAAATCATTTAGAACAGATGGAGCGATGTTGTTAAGAATTTTAAATGTTTCTATGGCCATTGCTCTAGTTCTTCTGATATACAAGCTAGGAAGGTTTGCTTTACTAAGTAGCTGTTCATATGTACTTACATAATCTTCATAAACAAAACGAAGAGCTCTTTCTTGTATTTTTTCAATCTTATTTGAACTTTTATTGGAACAAAAATGCCATGTCAGAGGATAGAAGCTGAAGTTTGATAAGATAAAGGAGTGAAAAATAGTTATCCTACTTAGTTTACATAGATTTCTGCCTATTCTTTTCAATATGTTTAGTTGTTGTGCTGCCTTACTGCAAACAGTACTAATATTATTTTCGAAATTGAGAGAAAAGTCAAAGTTTACTCCTTATAGTTTAACTACGTCATCACATTCTATATTGGCATTTTTAATACTGAGCTTAGGCTTCCTTAGAGTGTGTTTTATTTCCAATAGCTATAGCTTGAAACTTATCGGGGTTAGCCTGCATACAATTCCTAGAGAACCAGTTAATAAGAACATTGCTTTCATTTTGAAGGACTGTAATTAAAGAGTCGAAATTTGATGAACTTAAAGAAAGGGTGTTGTCATCTGCATAATTATATAAAGATCCTTGTTCAATAAAATAAAATGTATCATTTAAAAAGATATTAAAAAGTAGAGGTCCAAGGATCGAGCCCTGAGGCACCCCTTTAACTATCTCAGCCCAGCCAATAGTAGTATTTCCTATTTTGATCTGTTATTTTCTTTTTGAGAGGTAAGATGTTAACAAGTTAACAGAGTTTTCAGACAAGCCATATGATTTAAGTTTACATAGTAAAATATCATGGGGGAGACAGTCAAAGGCCTTAGAAAGGTCTATAAGAACAGCAGCTACAAACTTATTAGAGTCTAATGCAGATTTCCAGTCTTCAACTAGTTTTAGAAGGGTGGTCTGACAGCCATGGCCTTTTCTAAAAGCACACAAAAATTTGTTAAATATTGGTTCAAAATACTCTGATAATTGCTCAGCCAAAACTTTTTCGAATATTTTTGAAGGTGCGGGTAAAATGCTGACAGGCCTGTAGTTAGATTTTAGAAGAGGATCATTTTTCTTAAAGAGTAACTTGAGCTTGCTTTAGTCGATCTGGGAAAACACCACTGCCAATAGAGCTATTTATAAAATTTGTATAAAATGGAACCAGTGATTGTGAGCCTAGTTTAAGTAATTTTATTGAAATTTTGTCAACACCTGTGGCTTTCTTTGCATTAAAATTTCGTATAATTTTAGAGACTGTAAACTGAGTTACATAATTAAAATTGAAAGAGTTTGGTGTAATATTTAGACCCAAGATTTTGATTATACTTGGATGACTAGCCTCATCGAAACTGACATCTTTACCAATATCTTTGGCAACATTTGCATAAAAATTGTTAAAAATTTCTGCAACATCTGTATTGTCTGATACTATTTTGTCATCTTCGTTTAATATTATTTTGGTCTGAAGGGTAATAGTTTATCCCATTTCTTTTATTGCTGGTGTAAATGGTATATGCTGTTTTCATTCTATTAAGACATGTTGTCGTCGTTTAAGAAGGAATTGATGTCATTGATCTAAGTGGGAAATTTCGAAGTATTTAAAAGGCAATTACAAGGCTTTGACTTTTTCATTATGCTATACAGTTTAGATACAAGATACAAGATACAAGATACAAGAAGATTTATTTAACGTCGGATAAGTATAAAACATATAACACTAGCTTAAAGCTATTTTCCGACAAACACATGTAAATAAGCCCAAGGGGCCTCCGTGGCCGAGTGGTTAAGGTCGCTGACTTCAAATCACTTGCCCCTCATCGATATGGGTTCGAGCCTCACTCGGGGCGTTGAATTCTTCATGTGAGGAAGCCGTCCAGCTGGCTTACGGAAGGTCGGTGGTTCTACCCAAGTGCCCGCTCGTGATGAAATAAAGCACGGAGGGGCACCTGGGGTCTTCCTCCACCATCAAAGCTGGAAAGTCGCCATATGACCTATGATTGTGTCGGTGCGACGTTAAACCCAATAAATAAATAAATAAATAAATAAGCCCAACATAAGTAAAACAGCTGTAATAAAAAGCATACATGTTAAAGCACATTAAAACAAATAAAGCAACTGATAAACAAATCACAAATTATCACATACATGTTACAGCACATTAAAACAAAAAATAGCACATAGGTACTAGCAAATAAAAGGAAAAGGAAAGCAATTTACCACATACAGATTGGAACACATTTAAAGCAACATAAAAAAGATTAGCTGACACTACACAAAAATTAAAAAGAAGAGTCACATTTTACAACAGGCATTTATAACTACTTAAAGCAGCTGAGGAAAACATTTGCATCACCAGCATGTAGCATTCTGTAACTAAAACTAAAAAAAGAAAACAAGGGTTACACACACAGAACTAGAAGTTACATTTAAAACCATTGGTATTATACAATACCAATACATGGATTACAGATGAGATGACAAAGCAAGCAAACTACAAAAAAACAACAGAAAAACAAACAAAAAACCTAAGACACACTGGGGAAGCAAATAAAGCAAGTTTTGTTGAATAGTATTTCCATTCTTTTTTCATAAGGAATATGTCATAAAGGTGTAAATACTTCTTTGTGGGAATATAAGTCTCTGAAAATCTGATATGCTAGAAAATGTCGAAAAACCGTTATGAAGTAAGTGGATTTTATTATGAAATAAAGAACAGCTGGATTTAGTGGTGTTCAGCCTATAATAGTGCGACCGTCTCGCCGACATAGACTTCCGGATTTAAGATACGTGTACAACAGCAAAATGGAAATCCAAAAATACCTTCCTGAAAGCATAAAGAAGCTTCCAACTCATATGGTTTGTTTAAAGATTATGCTTTCTTTACTCTGCAACAGTTTGAATCCTTAGGTTACCATTGCAATGCAAACAACTGTATATTAAAGGCAAGTTCGGACGTAAAATTTGGATAAGTACATGATTAGGTACGCGGAAGTAATTCTGCATTCCATCAAAGAAATGACATAATAGTTTTTTTATCAGAAGAAACATCTATTCTCTAAATTGTCAGTTGGATAAAAAATGACACAAATCATTCTCTAATTTAAGAATCATATCTATCCATGTCAGAATTACCAATATTTCAGGACTCATTTATTTTCGGAAAGGAAAATTCGGATTTTTTTCTATTCTAAAAGGTCGAGTTGAACACTCTTCTAATGATTTTTAAGAAGCCACGGTAGCAAGTGATATCTTCCAGTTTCTGAACATTTCAATTTCATAGAAATTAACCAGGTCCAGGATGCAAATTGAGGCCGATGTGTTTTAATTTTCGGATCCATCGTTAAAATTTTTTATGAAAACTGAGGAATCAAAAATTATCTTGCAAAAAAGTAACAAATTAAATGTATCTTTCGAACTTATTTAAAATTCGCCAGTCATACAACTGCATGCCACAAACATGACAATCTTTTTTTTGTAAAAAATCGCAACATATAAAGTACACCGTAATCGGCGTTAATTTTGGTGAATTCTATGCAGAGGTCAAACATACAAGCTGGCAGATGTTTTGATTACTGATTAATCTTCAATTCACACATTATTACGCAATTATCTTCTCAAAGTGTCAACCAACTTCAATAGGCGAATTGTCAAATACACCGCCTAGACTGGTTATCGATTTTATTCACTACCAGCGTCTAGGTAAACACGTGTATCGGGAACCAATTCTTGGGCCGCTTATATCACTACGGAAAAAACAAATGCCGAGGAAAAAAACTATGCGCCACTTATTTTCGCCAGTTCGCAAAATTTAGCGCCAAATTCTTAAAATTATCGCAAATGGCGACATTGGCGATCGGCAGCGGAGGCCCTGGTTTTTTCTCTCCACGCCATTGTTTACATATGAGCTGATTTAGGGTGTACAGGATAGCTTTGGTCATTTTTTACATTATTAGTTTAAAATCCACATCTTAACAAACTTTCGAAGACTTCTTTAATATAAATCAGAATAAAAATGTATTCTCTTTTCAAAACATTCAGCTTTTTAAATTTCTATCAAATACTTTTCATTCACTGACGTTTTTTTACATATACACTGATTTAGTCTATACGGGATAGCTTTATTTTACATTTGATGACATATGAAAAATAACACAAGCAAATATTTCAAATGTATGCCAGAATGTCTGTTTGCATGCCAGTAAAAGAATGATATGAAAATTTATACAATAATTCAAGTCTAAATATAAAATTTATCAATCTGTCCTCTATACCCTAAAATCCACTACCCTTGAGCACTGTACTACTAAGAAACACTTTAATGAAAGTTTAGGGATGTGCAGAATTCTCAACTTTGCACATCCGGGTATTTCGGTCGATAGCAGTTATGTGACCGTTGACAACTTGGTAATAAAAACGCCAATTTCGCTGTTAAGACTGGAAGAGGGTGAATAGAATGACTGGAAAGTACCGGATAGCACTGAAACACGGGAAAGCACTCAAATTTCTTGTAGAAAACATAAAAGGGATGTTCTGGTCGGGTTTTCAATGGTTTAAATCGATTAATTATTAAAAAATCATATAATTTGATAAAATTCAGTCTAATTATGTTGCCTATATTACGATAGTACGATAATGCACATTACACGAGTGCTTTCTGGTTCTGCGATCCTGTTAAATTATGACAAATTAAAAAATATTCGAAGGAAATTCAAATGTATAAGTGCAGCAGAATTTCAGATTATAATATATTATTTAAATTTATATTACATTAATTGATTTCAAGCAATTAATCAATGTCTATATGAAAACTAAATGACCAACGCACTTGAACATTCATTTCATGAATGTAAAAATGTACAAGCACATAATACATATATACATACAAACGTAAAGCAGATGACAGTCAGTAAAATTCATCATAGCTGTTGAACTTTTATGAACACAAATTTAGGACAAGACTTACATGTACATGTAGAAACATTAAAAATACAATGATTCGCCAAGATTATTCAATACTTTGCAGACTTGTTTTATGAAACATAAAACTAATCAAAACTAAACAAAAATATTTTAAAATCCTTTTTTGTATGGTTAGCGTCCAAAAGCATGTCCGCTGTCTTGTGTAAGTCGAACAGTTTTCATCCGATCTTCACCAAACTTGGTGACAATGTGGGCATAATATCTCTGCCAAGTTTGATAACCAGCCAAATCGCCCCAGGCACTCTTGGATTGTGGCCTGTAAATTACTTAAAAAAGACCCTGCAAATTTAGCCTTGTCCGCTCTGTGTCTAACAGTTTTCATCCGATCTTCGCCAAACTGGGTGACAATGTTTGTCCGCATAATATCCAGCCAAATCCCCCAGGCACTCTTGGATTATGTCCCTTGAATTTCTCGAAATCTGCTAATTTAGCCTTGTCCATTCTCAAAGTTGAACAGCTTTTATCTGCTTTTCACTGAACTTGGGGACAATGTTTGTTAGCATAATATCTCTACCAAGTTTGATATCCAGACAGATCCCCCCAGGCACTCTTGGATTATGGCCCTTGAATTTCTCGGAATCTGCTAATTTAGCCTTGTCCATTCTCAGAGTTGAACAGTTTTCATCCGATTTGACAATGTTTGTGGGCATAATATCTCAGCCACATTCTATAATCAGCCAAATCATCCCATGCACTCTTGGATTGTGGCCCTAGAATTAGTTCAAGTTTGATGACGGGTGTTCTTTGTGACAGTCTGCCACTTTTATTTAAGTTCATCCAAATTGTTTTGCTTGATACCAGTCAGAGGTCGCCAGAGATTAAAACTAGAAAAACCTTTAATTGCCATCTTCTCATGAACTACTTATTAGATTATCACCAAACTTGGTCTGTAGCATCCTTGTAAGGTCCTCTCTCAGGTTTAATGAAATGGTTCTAGGGGCCTCCAGAGCTAAAAATAGGAAAAAAACTTCAAAGAAATTCTTATGGACTGCTTAGTGTTATCTTTCATGACACAGTGGTTTTTGACATATTATGTTCACGGTCAAACAGTCAGGATTACGTGACTGACTTATCAGTAGAGCCATCATGTCCCTGGTTTTTAGTACATGGCTTTTCCAAATATTTAGAGAATATTACTTGAGTGTCTTTTAATATTAAATTTATTAAACCAGTTGAATAAAATAATAAAATGCGAGGCTTTGCCGAGCATTTTATCACTTTTATTCAACAAGTTTAATAAATTCTATGTGGAAAGACACAAACGTAATATTCTTTTCATCACATGTTAGCTTTTCCTGTTGAAACATCAGAATTCTTCTTTCTTTACCTATTATAGACCAAGTGAATTATACCAACGTCTTCTATTTATAGAAACGACGCCAACGTCAAAGCTTTATTGCACTCATGTATTATCAAATTTATGTAATGGCTTTATAACACTCATGCAATGTCAAACATGAGATGACATAGTATATTTACATTTCAGGATTTTGTTGGACAGAAGAAAGCAGAGAAGATGTTCCAGATTATTATCATCACATTTGCTGTAAGTTTTTTCAAAATGACGGAGGAGTAGTGGCATAGTTACTGTTTATATATTTCATTATTCATGTCCAGCTTGCTTATGGAAATTCCATGGTTCTACCCAGGTGTCTGACAGTGCCTGAAATAATGCTTTGAGGCACATATAGGATCTTACTCTGCTACATTTCTATGATGAACTCGTCCACCTTTCAATTTAGATGAATGTGCAGGCTGATCATGATCTGCACTGGTTGCAAAGGCAGAATCTATCGTGTCCAGCTTGATAAGGGATATGGATCTTCCTCTACCATCAAAAGCTGGAAAAGTCACCAGTTGTCATAAATTGTGTCAGAGAGACTCTAAAACCAACAATTAAAATGGATCAGATGGATGTGATTTACTTAAGAAATTATAAGTTCCCAAACGTGGTATATCGTAAAATAACCTGAGTTTTGAGTTCTTATGTGTAAGAATAGTTCACGAAGGCCGTAGGCCTGAGTGATATATTGTTTCGCATAAGAACGAAAAACTTGGGTTATTCACTATAAATCACACTTGGATACTTATTATTTCGATTCTAGTATCAAAAGTGTTAGAAAAAAATGGTAACTACTTTTTACGACCGTGCTACGCACCTGGATCGGATGGCATCATTGCACGCAAGTGGTTTATTGCAGAATAACCCGAGATAGATTTTGCTCTGCATGTATGTAGGTTATTTGCTGGTCGTGTTAGAATTTAGTTTAGTTTATACTATTACTTATTCATTTTAACTCGATTGTGATGAAAGCTTCAAACTTATTTGGACCACTCTCAAGTCTGCTTCTTGCATTAGGCAGTACTCCTGTTTTAAACTTCTTTACTTATATTGCTCTTGTTTTTGTTGTTGATTCATTCAGCCATACATTTATTAGTTTGATAAATAATGTTTCATTGTATATTTAATATATTTATTTCAGACTGTAGGCTTTATATGGGGTTACATATGTCAGCAGTTCTCACAGACAATGTACATACTTATAGCTGGTTTTGTTATATCTTGCCTGGTAAGTAAGAGAAAGAATCTGTTACTGATGATTGAAGGAAATAAAATCTGTATCATTTAAAGGCATGAATTGTTTAAGCATGCACAGTTTTCCCAAAGAATGCCAGTAATCAGGTTTTGTTACATGATTCCTTATATAAATTGCTGGTACAGATAGTGTGTGTTAAATGGACACAAGATTATATTATGAGTCATTATAATAAATATTGGATTATTGTTCAGCATGTGAAGTTGTCACCTGGGGATTTCACTCAGTCAAGCCAGAATTATGACCCTTGACTTGGTAAAAATATTGGTACAACTAGAAGGCTTAAGGTAGTGTTACATACATCACTTAGAGTCATGAAACCATATGAGAATATTATTTAGCATGTGAAGTTTGGCACTTGCGGTTTTGTTTTTGATTTCACCTCTACACGAGAAGAGTTTAGGCCCTTGACTTAGTCAAAAATATGAATTAAAGGCCAATATGTTTTTGTCACATGAATCTGAAAAAGTATTTAATCTGATGTAATGAAAGTATGGGAATATTGTTCAACATGTGAAGTTGTACACTTAGGGTTTCATGTGGGATTTACCCATTCCCCTCATTTCCCTCCTCCTACCCCCTCCCACACCAAACAAAATAAATAAATAAATATATTTTTACTCTCTCATTTGTTTTTGTTAGCTCACCTGAGCCAAAGGCTCATGGTGAGCTTTTGTGACCGCTCAATGTCCGTCATGTGTCATGTGTCCGTCAACATTTTCTAAAAAAAATCTTCTTGAAAACCACTGAGCAGAATTACACCAAACTTCACAGGAATGATCCTTGGGTGGTCCCCTTTCAAAAATTTTCAAAGAATTTAATTCCATGCAGAACTCTGGTTACCATGACAACCAAAATTAAAAAATCTTCTTGTCCAAAACCACGAGACATAGAGTCTTGATATTGGGCGTGTGACATGTTCTTATGGTCCTCTATCAAGATTATTCAAATTGTGCCCCTAGGGTGAAAAGAGGCCCCGCCCCGGGGGTCACAAGTTTTACATAGACATAAAGGAAAAAACTTTAAAAATCTTCTTGTCTAAACCAAAAGACCTAGACCTTTGATATTTGGTGTGTAGCATTGCCTTGTGGTCCTATACCAAAATTGTTCTAAGAGGGGCGGGGGGGGGGGGGGGGGGGTGCTCAAGTTTTACATAGACTTATATAGGAAAAAACATCTTGTCAGAAACTACAAGACCTAGGCCTTTGATAATTTGTATGTAGCATTGCCTTTTTGGTCCTTTATGAAGATTGTTCAAATTGTGCCCCTGGGGTGAAAAGAGGCCCCGCATCGGGGGTCCCAAGTTTTACATAGACATATATAGGAGAAAATTTTAAAAATCTTATCTGAAACTACAAGGCCTAGGCTTTTTATATTTGGTGTGTTGCATTGTCTTGTGGTCCTGTACCAAAATTGTTCAAATTTTTACCCTGGGGTGAAAAGAGGCCCTGCCCTGGGGGTCCCAAGTTTAACACAGACTTATATAGGGAAAAAAAAAAAAAATCTTGTCTGAAAGTTCAAGGCCTAGGCCTTTGATATTTGTTATGTATCATTGCCTAGTGGACCTCTAACAGGACTGTTCAAATTATGCCCCTGGGGTGAAAAGAGGCCCCACCCTGGTGGTCACTTGTTATATAGGAAAAAATACTTCAAAAATTAACAGATCATATTTCCTAGACTGTTTAATTATATTTACATGATGTACCCAAGTGATTACATGTCACCTTACTGTGACCTTGACCTACTGACCTACTTTCTTGAGATACAGCCTTAAAATTTTGATGACATGAACAGTTTTGCATACTGATCTTAAAACAGACTTTCAGTGACCATGAATATGATCAACTGACCTACTTTCTAGTATTTTAGCATCAGTTTGCCATTTGAAACATGTCCCTCATGTTACTCAGGTGAGGGATTCAGGGTCATCATGACCCTCTTGTTTCTTGATGATGTTTTGTAGTATGGATGACATGGGGTTACCAGTGTCCTATAGCAGGGCCTTCTTTGCCATTTGCCTGTGTAGCCAAAAGCTACGAATTCAAAGAACTGGCTACAAACTTTTCAAAGCGTCTACAAGAATTTTATTTAAATGTGACCAAATTTCAGCAACACAGCTTCAATTTGGCAGTTTCTCTCAAAAATTGGGTACAGCTTTCTGAGGCCCAGTGGAGGCCCTGTATAGACACACATCTTGTTATGCTAAAGTACAAAGACTGATGTTAGACTGTAATGGAACAGTGTTTCTAGTTCCTCTGTACTAATTTATGACATAACTGTTTCATTGCCACCAGGTTTCATCAGGATCAGTCTGTTTAATTCATTTTTAGGTGCATGTATTCCTTTGACTTTCTATCCCTGGGGTTCTTTGAATCTTCACTTTAATTCATAGTAGCCTCTATGGGTGAGTGGTTAAAATCACAACTTTAAAATATCTGCCACTCACCCCTGTGAGTTTATAACATTATTTAGGTAGTATAAATCTTCTTGTGAGGAAGCCATCAAAAGCTTGAAAGTCACCATATGACGTTATATTTTTAGCTCACCTGTCACAAAGTGACAAGGTGAGCTTTTGTGATCACGCGGTGTCCGTCGTCCGTCCGTCAGTCCGTGCGTGCGTCCGTCCGTCCGTAAACTTTTGCTTGTGACCACTCTAGAGGTCACATTTTTCATGGGATCTTTATGAAAATTGGTCAGAATGTTCATCTTGATGATATCTAGGTCAAGTTCGAAACTGGGTCACGTGCGGTCAAAAACTAGGTCAGTAGGTCTAAAAATAGAAAAACCTTGTGACCACTCTAGAGGTCACATTTTTCATGGGATCTTCATGAAAGTTAATCAGAATGTTTATCTTGATGATATCTAGGTCAAGTTCGAAACTGGGTCACGTGCGGTCAAAAACTAGGTCAGTAGGTCTAAAAATAGAAAAACCTTGTGACCACTCTAGAGGTCACATTTTTCATGGGATCTTCATGAAAGTTAATCAGAATGTTCATCTTGATGATATCTAGGTCAAGTTCGAAACTGGGTCACGTGCGGTCAAAAACTAGGTCAGTAGGTCTAAAAATAGAAAAACCTTGTGACCACTCTAGAGGTCACATTTTTCATGGGATCTTTATGAAAGTTGGTCAGAATGTTCATCTTGATGATATCTAGGTCAAGTTCGAAACTGGGTCACGTGCCTTCAAAAACTAGGTCAGTAGGTCTAAAAATAGAAAAACCTTGTGACCTCTCTAGAGGCCATATATTTCATAAGATCTTCATGAAAATTGGTCTGAATGTTCATCTTGATGATATCTAGGTCAAGTTCGAAACAGGGTCATGTGCGGTCAAAAACTAGGTCAGTAGGTCTAAAAATAGAAAAACCTTGTGACCTCTCTAGAGGCCATACTTGTGAATAGATCTCCATAAAAATTGGTCAGAATGTTCACCTTGATGATATCTAGTTCAAGTTTGAAACTGGGTCACGTGCCATAAAAAACTCGAAACTGGGTCATGTGCGGTCAAAAACTAGGCCAGTAGGTATAAAAATAGAAAAACCTTGTGACCTCTCTAGAGGCCATATTTTTCATGAGATCTTCATGAAAATTAGTGAGAATGTTCACCTTGATGATATCTAGTTAAAGTTAAAAACAGGGTCACGTACCTTCGAAAACTAGGTCAATAGGTCAAATAATAGAAAAACCTAGAGACCATATTTTTCAATGGATCTTCATGAAAATTGGTCAGAATTTTTATCTTGATAATATCTAGGTCAAGTTCAAAACTGGGTCACATGAGCTCAAAAACTAGGTCACTATATCAAATAATAGAAAAAACGACGTCATACTCAAAACTGGGTCATGTGGGAAGAGGTGAGCGATTCAGGACCATCATGGTCCTCTTGTTGTGAGTGAACTTTACCATTCCCCCACCCCATTGGAAAAAATCAGTTACACGACCTGTGGTAGTAAACAATAGATATGATTAAGTACCTAGACAGACATTGGAGCTGTGCCCAGTCTTAAAGTGATTTATATTTTAACATAAATGCTATATATTTCTCATTTATTTTTCAGTTAACATTACCACCATGGTCGATGTTTAGAAACAGTCCTTTAAACTGGCAAAAATCTCGAACTGAGGCAGAAGAAATTGGCAGTACATCCACACCACAGTCATCACAAAAATCAAAGAAAAAGAAATAAAGTGCAATAACACTCTTACAGCATTTTCAAACTATTTTTTGTAAATTCTTACTTTTGGTAATGGATTTTTTTTGTGTATTTGGTATAAATCTCTTGTCAGTTATTTTTCTGTTTAATATTGTAATGCTTTGTTAATAGACCAATTTGTATTGTTATAAAAGACGCTAATTTGAAGCAGTTCACTCTATATGTGAATGGCTGGTTTGATTTGAGTTCAGTAGTTGAACCATGTATAAGTAGATATATTTGCATTACTGTTATGCTGTACCTCGTCCATATTGATGGAAAGTAAAATTATCTAAAATACCTTTCTAAAAGAAAAATTGCTGTTGAGTCTAGAAAATTTAGTAAAAATGCACAAAATTCGCACAAAAAATGTCAAAATGTGCATGATAAATAATGACTGCCTGTGAAACATCAAAGTTTAGCGGAGAGACTGTACATGAAAAGGACTAGAGACTGTACATGAGGACTATATTTGCTACAGTTCTAGTAAAATGACTGTTAATATATTACCTTTTATCAGTATATTATGAATCATGGTAAGTAACTGTTCTTATGAGAAAGGTCTCCGGGTATTTTTTCTCCATAATAACACCCCATCTTTGGAAATATAACATCCCCGGGTGCATTAATAAGGGAATATATGGTATGTAGTAAAATTACATTTAAGCCTATGCTAAAGACCATCTCCAAACAGAGACCAGACTATCTGGCTTTAATGACTTCTGGCATTGTTTCATATTTTAATACTTGCCGTGTATTTTAACCGGCAATTTAGACCACCTGCCAATAAAAGCCAATTTTTGTGTCTCCTAAAGGTGGTCTTTATTTGAGTTTTACTGTTAGTAGTTGCATTTTTTACTACTGAAGTATACCTGGTGGAAATGTTTTCCAACTCTTGTATGCCTTTTACTTAGCAGCTTGAGAGAGGTACATGTACTCAAGTTTTAAGAAAATATATGTTAGTTGCCTTTATGCCCCAGTCACACATACGGCGCAGATAGCTACGTCTAGCCACGGATAGAAACGTAGAAATACGTATCAGTCTGTACCTGAGCTGTACGGATTGCTACGGACTGATACAGGTTACTACTTTAAGGTCAGATCGTTACGGTTCGATACGGGTTACTACGTTCCTATCCGTGGCTAGACGTAGCTATCCGCGCCGTATGTGTGACTGAGACATAAGGGTCTAACATTTATTGTAAAATGTAGGTTTAACTTAAAAACACATTTCCACTTATTTATGTTTGTTTTCACTCCATATTCCTAAATCCTGTTGAAGTATGGAACTTTCCTATGGTTCCATAATCACATAGATGTGATAATGATAAACTCCAGCTCTAATGACATAAAATGTTATAAAACAGTTTAAGGGCTGTCTTGGAATGAATTTTTATGCCCCCGAAGGGAGGCATATAGTTTTTGAACCGTCTGTCTGTCTGTGTCTGTCCACAATTTTCGTGTCCGGTCCATATCTTTGTCATCGATGGATGGATTTTCAAATAACTTGGCATGAATGTGTACCACAGTAAGACGACGTGCAGTGCGCAAGACCCAGGTCCGTAGCTCAAAGGTCAAGGTCACACTTAGACGTTAAAGGATAGTGCATTGATGGGTGTGTCCGGTCCATATCTTTGTCATCGATGGATGGATTTTAAAATAACTTGGCATGAATGTGTACCACAGTAAGACGACGTGCAGTGCGCAAGACCCAGGTCCGTAGCTCAAAGGTCAAGGTCACACTTAGACGTTAAAGGATAGTGCATTGATGGGCGTGTCCGGTCCATATCTTTGTCATCGATGGATGGATTTTCAAATAACTTGGCATGAATGTGTACCACAATAAGACGACGTGTCACACGCAAGACCCAGGTCCGTAGCTCAAAGGTCAAGGTCACACTTAGACGTTAAAGATCATTTTTCATGATAGTGCATTGATGGGCATGTCCGGTCCATATCTTTGTCATTCATGCATGGATTTTAAAATAACTATGCATGAATGTGTGACACAGTAAGACGATGTGTCGCGCGCAAGACCCAGGTCTGTAGGTCAAAGGTCCTAAACTCTAACATCGGCCATAACTATTCATTCAAAGTGCCATCGGGAACATGTGTCATCCTACGGAGACAGCTCTTGTTACCATTGGTCATTATTGAAAAATGTTTGCAAATAAGCAAATCAAGACATCTGAGTTTTTATCTAGTCTCAGAACTAGATTGTGTGCTATGGAATTTAGTCAGCAGTCATTTTTTGTTTAAGAATATCAGTATCTTTTCTGTCAGTACGAGTGTCACTCCAGTTTAAACTGAACATACAACAGTCACATTACTGATGTTTTTGTAACAACAATTCTCCACTTTTGTAATTTTACATGTACCTCAAAATTGATGCCTAAATGTTCATGGTCATTTGCTTTGAAAGTTTGTGTTTGTTTGTTTGATGTGAGAAGCATATTTTTACCATATTTGCATTGTATATGGCTAAAGATTTTTTCTAATGAAAAGGATATATCAGTGTGAATGGCATGCTTAATTTGTAGAACATATGAAAGGTGTGTTTATGTGCCATAATCATCTTTCAATAACTGAGACATTTGCTGTAGTCAAATTCATAAAGTGGCTGCCACTGTACTGTTCAGTACTGGAGTTTTATGTGGCAGATCCCCCTGCTTTACTTTGATAAGGTTACTTTGTTACAAAACCATGATATCACTTTTATGGAGAAAATAGTTGAGCACCCTGCCTCCTGTGACAGCTCTTGTTGAAGGAACCGATTCATTTTAAAATGCTTAACAATTGTAAGTCTTCTTTCTTAGAAAGAAAGAAATATGTATTTGATGAACAATAGCCTTTTACCTGTTTACCTGACTGGACTTTTTTCTATTTTTTTCTACTAACAGAGGAAATTACTTCATTTTACACTTCATGTATTCATTGGTTGGGAGTTCATTTCTTTTTCAAAATTACTCATCTAGCCAAGAATTCAGTTTTATTTATTTGACGAAAACTGAGGTTACATCAACTCACATTACAGCATTCTCCTGGGCCTTGGATGCCCACATTATCTTGTGGTTGTTTTCATCTCCAACATTTATAATGGAACAGAAAAAAATCGATATTGTTTTTGTTGTTATAGCATTGTACAATAAAATGAATGTTAAAATCTTATTTGACTTACTTATTTAATTACTTCGATTTCATATACTTTGTGTGTTTTAACTAAGGTTGCTAAATAAGATACTGCATTGTTACATAATAAAAATTGGTCAGTGATGCTATTATGACTGTAATACAAAATAAGGTTTCTATATTATGTTGAGTAAGATATATTTCTTGAAGCCTGTAGACAAACTTCAACATATTTTTTAGGCAGTGGCTAGGGGTCCGGTAACTGGACCTCTAGACCCGGAGTCTTGGGTTACCAGACCTCTAGACAACCCATACAGTACAGGCTAGAGGTCTATTTTTAGCTCACCTGAGCCAAAGGCTCTTGGTGAGCTTTTGTGACCGCTCGATGTCCGTCGTCCGTCCGTCAACAGTTTCTAAAAAAATCTTCTTGAAAACCACTGAGCAGACTTTACACCAAACTTCACAGAAATGATCCTTGGGTGGCCCCGTTTCAAAATTGTTGAAAGAATTGAATTCCATGCAGAACTCTCGTTGCCAGGGCAACCGAAACGAAAAACTTTAAAAATATTCTTGTCCAAAACCGCAAGGCGTAGAGCCTTGATATTTAGCATGTGACATCATCTTATGGTCCTCTATGAAGATTGTTCAAATTATGCCCCTGGTGTGAAAAGAGGCCCCTCCCCGGGGGTCACAAGTTTTACATCGACTTGTATTGGAAAAAACTTTAAAATCTTCTTGTCTAAAACCACAAGACCTAGGCCTTTAATATTTGGTATGTAGCATTACCTTGTGGTCCTCTACCAAAATTGTTCAAATTATGCCCCTAGGGTGAAAAGAGGCCTATCCTGGGGGGTCTCAAGTTTTACATAGACATATATAGGAAAAAACTTTAAAAATCTTCTTGCCTTAAACTGCAAGGCCTAGGCTTTTGATATTTGGTATATGTCATTGCCTTGTGGTCCTCTACCAAAATTGTTCAAATTATGCCCCTTGAGTGAAAAGAGGCCCTGCCCTGGAGGTCCCAAATTTAACATAGACTTATATAGGGGAAAAAAATCTTCTTGTCCGAAAGTTCAAGGCCTAGGCCTTTGATATTTGGTATGTAGCATTGCCTAGTGGATCTCTAACAAGACTGTTCAAATTATGCCCCTGGGGTTAGGAGCCCCCCCCCCCCCACTTGGGGGTCACTCCTTATAAGAGTTATATAGGAATAAATACTTAAAAAATTATCAGATCATATTTCCTAGACTGTTTAATTATAATAACCTGATGACCCCAAACGATTAGGGGTCACTTGACCTTTGACCTACTGACCTACTTTCTTGTAAGCTCGGCTGAGCATGAAGTTCTCAAGGTGAGCTTATGTGATCGCCCTGTGTTCGTTGTCAACAATTTGACTGTTAACACTCTAGAGGTCACAATTTTGACCTAATCTTAATGAAACTTGGTCAGAATGTTACCCTCAATAAAATCTTGGATGAATTCGATATTGGGTCATCTGGGATCAAAAACTAGGTCACCAGGTCAAATCAAAGGAAAAGCTTGTTAACACTCTTAGAGGTCACAATTTTGGCCCAATCTTAATGAAACTTGGTCAGAATGTTACCTTCAATAAAACCTTGGACGAATTCGATATTGGGTCATCTGGGGTCAAAAACTAGGTCACCATGTCAGATCAAAGGAAAAGCTTGTTAACATTCTAGAGGTCACAATTTTAGCCCAATCTTAATGAAACTTGGTCAGAATGTTACCCTCAATAAAATCTTGGATGAGTTTGATATTGGGTCATCTGGGGTCAAAAACTAGGTCACCAGGTCAAATCAAAGGAAAAGCTTGTTAACACTGTAGAGGTCACATTTAGGACTGTATCTTCATGAATCTTGGTCAGAATGTTAATCTTGATGATCTCAAGATCCGTTTTGAATCTGGGTCATCTAGGGTCAAAAACTAGGTCACCAAGTCAAATCAAAGGAAAAGCTTGTTAACACTGTAGTGGCCACATTTTTGACCATATCTTAATGAAACTTAGTCAGAATGTTAATCATGATGATCTATAGGTTAAGTTTAAATCTGGGTCAGGTGGGATCAAAAACTAGGTCACTAGGTCAAATCAAAGGAAGAGCTTGTTAACACTCTAGAGGCCACATTTATGACTGTATCTTGATGAAACTTAACCAGAATGTTAATCTTGATGATCTTTAGGTCAAGTTTGAATCTGGGTCATGTGGGGTCAAAACCTAGGTCACCGAGTCAAATCAAAGGAAAAGCTAGTTAACACTTTAGAGGCTACATTTATGACATATCTTAATGAAACTTGGTCAGAATGTTGATCTTGATGATTTTTATGTCAATAGGTCAGGTGAGCGATACAGGGCCTTCATGGCGCTCTTGTTCTTTAAGATACAGCCTTGAAATTTGGATGACATGTACAGTTTTGCACACTGATCTTAAAACTGACTTCCAGTGGCCATGAATGTGTCCTACTGACCTACTCTCTAATATTTTAGCATCAGTTTGGCATTTTAAACCTGTGGCTCATATTACTCAGGTGAGCGATTCAGGGTCCTTTCGTTAATTCATTCTAGCCTGACTATTACCCCACTCGCGCTTTACTGCGTTATCACATCTTCTGCAGATAAGTAAGACTGAGAGCGTCTCCGTAAACGTAGTTCGCGCGTGATTCGTTTCTAATAACGTATGCTTATTTTAATGTTGTGTTGACAGAATAATAACATAACTATTTCAGAATACTTTAGTCCTTCGGCAAAATATATTTTAATCCGTTCGTTTCTTGTCAGACCATTTCCAGCCCAAGCACGGATCCAGCCAATTTTCTCAGAGGGGGTCTGACCGAAGTAGAAAAGTAGCCGACCAGGTAGGGGGGACCGGGGGCATGCCCCACAGGAAAATTTTGAAATTCAGCTCTTCATTTCCTGCATTTTAGGAGCATTTAAGAACACTTTTTCCACAGCAATTTTATATACAATATACCCTTTATTTTCACGTTTTTATGAGTTCACCTGTTAAATTTGGGGAAAATGATAAAATTAAGTTTTCTTAAAGGTAACATTCTTTGTTTCTTTGAGATAATTAACATAAATATGAATAAGGTCGAGGTCATATGTAGCAGCAGCCACATACACTTTGAATGCGGTTTTAATGTTGCCTTTTCGAATAAAAAAAATTCTTTTCTTCTCTCCTTTTCTTTCTTTTTTAGCTCGGGTGAGTTTTTGTGATCGCTCGATGTCCGGTGTCTGTCTGTCTGTCTGTCAACATTTAGCTTGTGTATGCGATACAGGCTGTATTTTTCAATTGATCTTCATGAACTTCTGTCAGAATGATTACCTTGATAAAATTTAGGTAAAGTTCGAAAATGGGTCATCTGGGATCAAAAACTAGGTCACTAGGTCAAATCAAAGGAAAACCTTGTGTATGCAATAGAGGCTGTATTTTTCAATTGATCTTCATGAATTTTGATCGGAATGATTACCTTGATGAAATCTAGACCAAGTTTGAAAATGGGTCATCTAGGGTCAAAAACTAGGTCACTAGGTCAAATCAAAGAAAAACCTTGTGTATGCGATAGAGGCTGTATTTTTCAACTGATCTTCATGAAATTTTGTCAGAATGATTGCCTTGATGAAGTCTAGGCCAAGTTTGAAAATGGTTCATGTGGGGTCAAAAACTAGGTACCTAGGTCAAATCAAAGAAAAACTTTGTGTATGTGATAGAAACTGTATTTTTCAATTGATCTTCATGAATTTTAGTCAGAATGATTGCCTTGATGAATTCTAGGTTAAGTTCGAATATGGGTCATCTTTGGTCAAAAACTAGGTCACTAGGTCAAATCAAAGAAAACTTGTGTATGCAATAGGATCTGCATTTTACACCGGATCTTCATGAAATTTGATCAGAATGTGTGTCTGGGTTAAATTTAGGAGCAGTTTCAATATGGGTCACCTAGGGTCAAAAACTAGGTCACCCGGTCAGATTAAAGAAAAACCTTGTGTACGCAATAGGGGCTGCATTTTACACTGGATATTCATAAAATTTAGTCAGAATGATTGCCTTGATGAAATCTAGGTCAAGTTAGAATATGGGTCATCTGGGGTCAAAAACTAGGTCACTAGGTTAAATCAAAGAAAAACCTTGTGTATGCAATAGAGACTGTATTTTTCAATTGATCGTCATGCAGTTTGGTCGGAATTATTGCTTGATAAAATTTAGGTCAAGTTAGAATATGGGTTTTCTGGGGCCATAAACTAGGTCGCTAGGACAAATCAAAGAAAAGCGTTTTGTATGCGATAGAGGCTGTATTTTTCAATTGAGGTTGATGAAATTTGGTCAGAATGATTATCTTGATCAAATCTAGGTCAAGTCCGAATGGAGGTCATTCGGCTCAAAAACTAGGTCACTAGGTCAAATTGAAGAAAATACTTGTTTACACTTAAGAGACCACATTTTTGGTCCAATCTTAATGAAAATTGGTCAGAATATTTGTTTCCATTAAATCACTAGGTCAAACATTTTTACACTGTTATGGTGTGTTTCTCAGGTGAGCGACCTAGGGCCATCTTGGCCCTCCTGTTTATTTTTTGGATTTTCCAAGGGGGGTCCAGACCCCCCCCCCCGCCATCTTGGCCCACTTGTTTATTTTTTGGATTTTCCAAGTGGGGTCCGGACCGCCTCGCCCCCCTCCCCCCTCTAGATCCGCGCATGCAGCCAGAGGAACATTCGGCGGCACTACCCTCCCGACGTGCATAAATGCACACATTAACAACAGTATGAACAAATTATTAAACCTTTGACATTTTGGGAAATAAATCTTGGGCTTTTAGATTCCAGCAATTTGGTACCTCCCAAAAGCATTTTGGGGGATACTTCGTCATCTCGGTATTCACTGGGGGATAAATTTATTCAAGGATATTATGGATTGCGGAATGTTTGACATCGATATCCAGGTTTTGTTTTATTGACGCATTGCAAACTGATTTAGACATACTTACACAGCACTGGAATTCTCACAGTATACGACCACATAAACGATCTTAACACTTGGTTTTGCAGTAACTCTGTGATTCCAGCAGGTATGCAAATTTTGATTCCATACCTCATGTTTTTATTTCGATGTAAATGAGATGTGGAACCAAAATTTGTAGTCCTGTTTGGCGCCATATAACCTGTACTGTGTTGGTGCGCCGTAAAACCCAAATAAATAAATAAATAAACAAAAACGATACATTGTTCTGCCATCTGGGAAACCCGATTTGTTGTATTTTGTGCCTGAACTGACTGATGCCCATGACTTTGGCACTAAATTAAAAAAGGAGGATATGAATACATGCATCAGTCTTTATGGAAAAACAGAAAGAATTTTGCAGTAGAGAATTTAGAGAGCTTGTAAAAATTATAAAACCAAGTGTACAAGGTGTTGTTTATCCATTTGATGCCTTAAAACTGTTCATCGTGCTGAAAAGTCGTTTGGAAGAATACATATAGGTAAAAAGAAATTATGTTGCATAGCTATATTGAAACTGGAATTCTTCGAAACCAAACCTAATATGTTTTGTGTCATTTTAAAATGTGTCGCCCTACTACATATTTCTTTTGAACCGTATTGTGGAATTAATTGCGCAAGCATGTTCCTTTAAATCCATGTTCCCCGACCATAAATGTTACTGAAATGAAATCGATGGAAATAACATACTAATAATTGTGCAGAAAAGTATTTTCTGTATCATATAGCATTTCCCATGTGGTAACCATGAACTTTATATAAATATATACGTACAATGTATAACGACAACTTTACATTACAACTTCTGAGGTTTTGAACTTACATGTACTTGGATTGGTATCCCGAAACAGAACTATCAAAGCAACAATCATGTAAAGTTTTGTTGAATTTTGGAGTTTAAGGCGATTTTATCAAAATCACCTACCAATGTACTTACGTTGAATTTAATATGAAACGGACTGTCTCTCAATTATTTTATATTTATCCACTCCACAACTTCAAGTAGTTCAATGTGGAATACTTTTATCACATGTGATCTTTATCACCATCGTTACAGACCAGAAAATGAATACGAAATTTTCTGGTGATGCTGAGGAGAGCTTTGCCTAAAAATGAGTTCGGAGATTTTCGCCAGATCCTGGATTGTTTGAATTCTGTAATAATGACTAGACTTACGTACATGCATTAGTTTTTCGTCAATCGTACAAAATGACTGTGTCAGGAAAAAAAGCTAAATTGTTTCGGTTTATTCAAACCCAAAAATCACCTCCCATCAGTACTTCTGTACTTTGATTTAGAAGATGTTGTTTTCATAAATTGTTGACGACGCACGGGGAACACTTCATGGCAATCGCTAGTCATATTGATTAGAGCAATCACAATAGCTTGAGCCTTTTATGCTGTGAGCTTCTAATGTTACATATGCTCAAATCAACTCGAGTTAACCTGAAACACTATTTTTTCTTTACTGTTCATGTTTCAACATGATTACATGAGGTATAAACATGACATTACACGTGCAAATGTAGAAATTACTACAGTGTGATTTTAAATATTATAATATTACGTAGCATTTGGACATCTGATATTATATTTGGTGAATCAAGATACTAACAATAGCTGTCTGCGCGCTCAAATATTCGAAGTATGGGGTCAAAATATGGACTGGTATGAAACATTTAATTGATTTGGAACAAGTCCAAAATGACCATAATACAGCCAAAATAGCTGACAGAGTTATGTTATCTTGCCTACAGATGGAAATCATGACGATTAACAAGTGTTCAAAGTTCAAAGCCACATGTCAAATAACTTTGACAAAACGTTGCAATGTACGAAAATTGTACCAATTTCCAAGTCCTAAATGGCCATTTTTCAGCCAAAACAGTATTAGAATTATGTATTCTTTCTGCAGATAGAGACTGTTATAATAAACAATTGATAAAAGTTTCAAAGCCATTATGTCAAACAGTATACACAAAATATGAACTGGTACGAAAGCTTAACCAAGATTTGTTAGTAAAAAGAGGCCATAATTCAGCTAAAATCCTTGATGGAGTTACGCACTCTTGCCTCAAACTGGACATGGTGATGGTACTCCAGTGTTGAAAGTTTCAAAGCTTTATCTTGAAAGGTTTTGTCAAAATGTGGTCTGGTACGAAAACAACTTAAAGAGTAACTGTATTCTTTTGTGTTTCCATGATGGTAACTATACATGCTTTGCATGAAGAAAATGAGAAATAACAAGTATCTAGTTACAAACTGACAGTGACATATATTAGGCCAAGACAATGTATGTAATGTCTTAACATTTTGTTGACTAACTGTAGCAATATGTACAGAAATCAGTGTATTTAGTGAAATTTCAATCATATTTTGTTTCTACAGTGTAAGATAGTTATTCGTCAATGTTTTTGAAACTATGCTGAAAAGAGATTGACTGAACAAGTTTGCAGATAAAGTTGTCAAAACACATTTATTCAGGAATGACCTAAATTGTCCACCTGAAAACTTGTAGTATAACTGTATATTACCTGTATTTCAAGAATGATTTTCATGAAGTTTTTGTAAGTGAAAAAAGTAGGTTACTAGGTCGTGGTGGGTCTTGAACCAAGGTGTGACGCCGGCGACTTGGTGAGTAGGATAGCTCTATTTAGTCTTCGAATAGTCGAGTTAAAATTATCAGTAAATGGAATAATCAAATGATATCAGATATAATGCTTAGCAATATGATACGTCAGTTTGTTTTGGTTCCTGCTTCATAGAATTTTATGTGAATGATACTGGGCTTCTTAAATGGTATTTAGAATTACTGTTGCAATTGTACTTAAACTATTTATGTCAGCTCATACATTATGCGTTCAAGTATTTATACTTTTCAACTTCCAGACTGACCAATTTCGAGGCACAACATGATTTGGCAATAAAACATAACAGTCCCTAGATTTTAATATTACACTGTTTAAGTTTAAACAAGTAAAGTATTGCTATACAATACAAAGTCCCATAATGGAAGGCACCCAATTTTCTCCACTGCAGTATAACAGAATCAATGATGTATAAACAAACAAAAGTGTACTATATATACAATATGTTATAACACAACACTTGTATTAACCCTTATCATGATGGACACAACTGATTCCGCCTTAGCGACCAGTACAGGTCATGATCTGCCTGCACATCCGTGCAGTCTGATCACGATCTGCACTTTGCGCCATACAAAATTGAAAGATGGACAAGTTCATTAAAGAAAATTTAGCAGGTTAAGGGGTAAAATTTGCATATACAATAATCTACAGTAACAGTTGTTGATTGTTTCATAGCATCTATAAATACAAAAAAGTTTTTAATTTCAATTTTGATAACATTTTATTTTGAAAGTGGTGGGAAAATATGAGAAAATGTAAGAAATCATCATATTAAAGGGAAGTAATTATTGAGAAAATACACCGTTTTTTTAACTGGTTCCATATGACACATGAGCTTATATAAAAATATTTTACAGACAGGTCTGGAAAAGATCAATGCGGACTTCTGCATTCAGTTGTGACCTTGACCTTTGCACTAAGGTCTGGGCAATGCACATAACACATTGTTTCATCATGGCAGGCCCGTAGCTACACTGAGGCACAGGGAGGCCGGTGCCTCCCTGTTTTTCTGCCAAGATTATGAGAAAAAAAGGATATGTTTTGAGTCACCATCTTAAAAAGCATAATCGAACTGAGGCACTGCCCCGACAGGCATTAATTTGGAAGGTTGTGTCCCAACCTCCTCCATAGGAGGGTTTGTGGGGGCTCCCCCAAAAATAGGATATATGATATGAAAAACACACTTTGTTGCGCTGTTTTTATATTAAAAAGAGAAAATTACCCTTTCACTCCGCGATCTACCCCGGGTACTAATACCGATTTATGGTTCGTTTGTAATGTCTCACTTGCGATGAAGGTCTCGGATGCAACACAGGACTTACTTTTTGGGAGGTGTATGTCTATAATATTCTTCTTGATGGAGCTGCTGTTTTATCTCATACGAGTAAAATTAAATGTAAAAATGTTCAAACAATTTTCCCTAAAACCAAAGTTCCGTCTAATGTTGCTCTCATGCTGAAAAGGACATTAGTTTTCTATAAAAAAAATCTTCTTTCATACAATGACAAGGATGTTGCTACAAAGACTGGATGTCAGTATAGCTCGCCACAGAGGTAAGAGCAAAATGCGTTTTAACAAATTGTTTGCGGCGTGAAATTAAAATAAAACTTTATTAGGTTGAAAAGAACATTCAAATCCATAATAATTACAGCATAAATGGAGTTTCATCAATTGCTCACGATACCACATGTTCTACCTATCGTCTGCTTCAACAAGAAATTCTTCAAAATAAATGAAAATAAACTGCGCCGTTCTCCATCAATGATATTTTGATAAAAATGAAATACATATAAACTATAATGATAAATCATTAAGTTTCAAATGATTTTGCTTTTAGCACCAACAAATTCATCGATTTATTTTGAATCTTAACCATACTTTTAAATAAATTAGGTTTGAAAAAGAAATGATTTATATTGTAGGAAATTAGACATAAAGTAGCAAGAAACGTAGGTACATGTATGTAAACTGTTCTAGTGTCCCTACCTCCCGATCCCGAGGTTCCGTAAATCATTGCTCCGGCTATAAGTGCCCAAGTATGAAATGACAATGGGAGAGATGCAAATATTAATTCGGGATCCGAATGTTTCACGAATGAAAAATGCAGTCCTTGTGAATGTTTAGAAATAGCTATTTGGTTGGTTTAACAGGCCTATTTTATCACATATAAAGGACATTTTATGTTTAACAGTGATAGACGTTTACAGTACATTTTGCCTTAGCGGTCATTTACAGGTATTAATCATTAAGTAGCCAATCAAGAAGCTTCGCAAACTAACTATTCTATTGTGCCGAATAAAAAATACTAAGACATTGTTTTGATATACTTATGGGCAGATACATGTACTACAATACTGGAGCTTATTTGAAACTGAATAGGGAAGATCAAAGTTTAAACTAGTATCTACAACACAGTATAGGTTATATGGCGCCAAACAGGACTTCAAATTTTGGTTTCACATCTCATTTACATTGAAATAAAAACATGAGGTATGGAATGAAAATTTGCATACCTGCTTGAATCACAGAGTTACAGCAAAACCAAGTGTTAAGACTCTATTAGTCGCCTCTTACGATCATGCAAGGGTAAGGCAGTGGTTCCAATTCTTTTCATACACAGATCGACCCAGAACCGCATGGGGCCTATGGATATATTTAAAGCTGTAAGACTTAAAGTGTACTACACGAATATAATTTTTCTAGTATGATAAATATATAAATTTTTATTCGTATAAAATACTCACGAGTACAATTTTGAAGCAAAGGGTAAGAGTGTAACAAGAAGTGATCATTAGGTTCAACACATCTGACCGAAAGAGTTTTGCTACTGATCATTTAAATTCTAAATTTGACTGGAAACTTATTCTGTCACGCTCTTTGGAATAAAAGTAGCTAAATACGTCTCTCATTGGTGTAAGACACTGTTTTTCCTGCTATTTTTGAATTACCTTACATTTACAGTATTATGGTTTCTTTCTGTTTATATTATTCGAACGCAGTTATTAGGAGCTTTTTTCTCTCATTTTGTTTTACAAATGCAATGACACTGCAACTTATGCCCATATTACCAAGTATTGAGATCCAAGCAACTAAAAGGGAAAAAAACTTACCTTGTGGGTATGCATTTCGCTATTTACATTTGAAAGCAGTTTCACCATTTTTTTCATAGTATTTTAGATACTTTTTTGCATTTAGTGGCGTTTAGATTATGACGCAAATGTATCTGATAACATGTTGTACTTTTATTTTGATACAGACAGTAGACATTTTTTGACCGGTAACTTGATTCAGTATTATATCTTATAAATCTTTTGAAGATAATACTAAAATTTCTTTACTGGCGTGTCTGAATCATGAAACGACCATGAAAGGATATCAAATTAACCTGACATCCATTTCTTGTAATAGTGGTAAAACTTTTGTTGGTATTAACCAGTATGGTATCATCTACATTTAAGCAAGATGAACATTTACTGTGAAATAAAGGTCTACAGTAGAAATTATTAAATGAATTACAGTTGTGAAATATTTACTAAGCTGTAGGACTAGGAATACCAAAATCTGCATTAAGCAAATATAAAACATTTATTTTGACCGTATCCCAGAGTTTCAGATATGCATATGCAACAGAAGTGTTTTATCACTCACTGCACTTGCTAATAAATTTCATTAAAATGAACGTCTTAACTGAACGACTGAAACTTCGAGGTCTGATAAATCTACAAAAATACAGTTTACTAATATATGCGCAAACATTGACACTAGCCTCATACCCTGTCCTGATCTGTTTTATTGCTTCTTTCGATATTTGATAGAATGAAGCCCAGCTCTAGCTGAGAAAAGTCGAGATTGAACTTTAATGTAATTTTAGGTCTTAAGTTATATCAGTTTTTAACTAATGATTGGCAACTTCTACAACATCTTGGTTTTAACACTGTACATGTGAGAGGTAGACATAGTGTAGTATCGTACAATTTTGAACAATACATTGCATGTAATGTAGCAATGGTAAGTGTATAAGCGTGTAATTATCCTCCACACCGCTGACCGAAGGAGGTTTAAATTTTAAATCGGAAAATTGTTTCGCTACTCTTCGTGGTATAAAAGTAGCTAAATGCATTTCCCATTTCTACAAGACGCTGTCTTCAGGCAATCTTTTGAATTTCACATCTTCCATTAAATCATTTCATTTACATATGAGGCTGATGTCTGTTTCTATTATTCGAACGGAGTTATCAGGTGCTTTTTATTCCTATTTTATTTCACAAATTCAATGACACTGCAACTTATGTCCATATTACCAAGTAATGAGATCCAAACAACTAAAAAGGCATAAAAACTTACTTTGCGGCATTCACTACGCTTCATACATTTTAAAATCATTTTTTCCACAGTATTGTATATATTGTTTCATTTAGCGTGTTTAGATTACGATGCAAGTGTAACTTAATGAGTAACTTTTTTGACTGCAAAACTTGATTTAGTATTATATTTGGTAAATCGTTTGAAGATTATTAAAATTTCCTTTCTTTACTTGCGTGTCTGAATCATGAAATGATATCTTAATATGTCAGCCTGACATAGCCTTCAGTGCTATACTTAGATTTTTAATTTTAAGTACAGTCAAACTTGCTTGAGAGACCACACCACTCAATGACTCAGATAACAATCCTACCTTGCATTCATCCATACATCTGTATGTCACAGCTTAGTGAAAAGTCATTTCAATGTAATGTTAATTTTCATGGTAAATATTGAATAGTTTTTCTTATTTTTATATATGATATATGATATGGTTCGAATAACATTATATCTAAATTTCAGAATAAATAGTCGATCTGAATTTATTTTATTAGACTTACAACATTTTCTGATATCATACAATATGCATGTACAGTCAAACCTGTGAACAAAGACCACTCTTCAGAACAAGCAGAAGTGGTCTTTGTTCACAGCTGGTCTTTATTCGAGGGGAAGGGTCGCTTCTCATTTAGCCATTATCATGCTGATAAAAAGTATTTTTACAGCTTTTTACTTTCTTTAATATCGAGGGGTGAATGCGAAAGAGTTCTAAGTGCTTCTTTATTTATATGCACTTAGAACTCTTTCGCATTCACCCCTCGTTATGTTCTATGTATAAATTCGGCCGGTGCAAACTTGAAAATTTTCAATCAAGCAGTAATTATTATGTAAGTCGTGAAAATTCGGCGGATTTCAAATATATTCATGCCGGAACGGCCGTTATTGGGAGGGGGGCGGAGGCGCAAATATGACCCTTGGGAATGAATTAGGCCGGTCGCTGGTCGCGGTCGCCAGATGGTCGCTATTCACAGCCTTTTTATGAGCATTTTTCTATGGGGGGACCAGAGACCGGTCGTTGTCGACAGGTGGCCCCTATTCAGGGGTGGTCGCTAGCACAAGTTTGACTGTATCTTACAATTTTCCGTCATTGAGAGAAGTTATTCCCGTAATAATTATCAATAGCTTGATAGGTAGGACTATCTGCAGGAGCGGCTACATGGAAATTAAAAAACATTAAAACAACATGCTCAAAATGGTCAATTCAAATTTTTTTGGTCTTGCATATTATGTATAAGCAAGAAACATGAATTTTTCAATTGCTTTTCATAATTTAAAATTTGGGTACTATCTCTATAATATGAGACCACTTGCATTAAGATATCTGAAATGCGCGCACCAAATGAAGTATGATACTGAAATATCTCACAAATGCCACATAATTATAACGTCGTATCGTGTTTTTAAGCTGTTGTCATATAACATACCTATTCGAAAATGAAAATTGAAGACATATTTGTCACACCCCATATAGCTCCCTTCGAATATAGCTTCCCGGGGAGCTTTATTCGGCACACGTTTTCGTATATAGCTCCTTGGGACAGAGGAGCTGTATACGACAAACCCGAATATGACTCCTTATACATGCAAAAATTAAAATACTATAACAGTACTGTTCGAGTAATAAAAAGCATAAATATTTGGCAGAGTGTCATTTTGATATACGATTTTCCACACCACTTGGGAGACAGGTGGGGATTTAATAAATTTTATTTCTCGTGGCATTCATACGCATGAGCTAGAGAGCGAGAGTGCGTAGGTACACAGTCCCGAAAACGGATATAGTTAGACCAATAATCGCCAACCTGTACAAGAAAATAATAACTGGCAATTTAAGTTAGAAACATGGGTTTAAAATTTTGTATCCGGTCTAGCAAATATGACCTCGAGTCCAAATACTGTGACAGGTACTCATCTTCTGTACTATGTGACAGAATTATCAAATTTGGAAGGATCAAATGTTAATTAGGTGTACCTGAAGATTTTAGGTTTTTTTTGACGAAATAAGGTAGTTGTCCCAAAGTTCCAAGACTGTCCAGAAATATATTGGTTTAGTACTAGTTATGACCCTTGCATCAGAATTAAGGCATCATGTTTGAAATATCTGACACTATTTGGTCTTTAAAAATGCGACATAACGAAATGTCCTAAATAAGCCACGTAGTCCATGTTGCATAAAAACCCCGAGGAGCTATAATTATACGGAACAAAGCTACAGGTGTTCCTTTTATAGCTCCAGTTTAAGCAAGGGAGCTATATACGGAGATATATACGGAGAATACGAAAAGGTGCCCCGAATATAGCTCCCCGAGGAGCTATATCCGATGTGACACATATTACTAAACCTAGATTAGACACTACCGGAAAGCCTGGTAATTCATACAGCTGAGGCAAACTGAAAGACGGAGACTAAAGATAATAAAAACAAGAGGGTCATGATGACCCTGGATTGCTCACCTGAGTAAAATGAGCTATATGTTTCAAATGTCAAACTGATGATAAAATATTAAGAAAGTCAGTAGGTCACATTCATGGTCAATGAAATTCAGTTTTACGATTTGTGTGCAAAACTGTGCATGTCATCAAAATTTCAAGGCTGTATCTTAAAAAAACAAGAAAGTAGGTCAGTAGGTCAAGGTCACAGTCAAGTGACATCATATTACTTGGGGTCATCAGGTAATTGTAATTAAACAGTCATGGAAATAGGATCAGATGATTTTTAAGTAATTTTCCTATATAACTCACATAATAATAACTAAGTGACCCCAGGGCGGGGCCTCTTTTAACCTCAGGGGCATAATTTGAACAATTTTGGTAGAGGACTACTAGACAATGCATCATACCAAATATCAAAAGCCTAGATCATATGGTTTCTGACAAGAAGATTTTTAAAGCTTTTTTCTATATAAGTCTATATTAAACTTAGGACCCCAAGGGCAGGGCCTCTTCTCACCCAAGGGGTACTATTTGAACAATTTTGGTAGAGGACCATAAGACAATGCTACAAACCAAATATCAAAGGTCTAAGTGTTGTGGTTTCAGACAAGAAGATTTTTAAACTTTTTTTCCTATGTAAGTCTATGTAAAACTTGTGACCCCCGGGGCGGGGCCATATTTCACCCTAGGGGGATAATTTGAACAATCTTGGTAGAGGACCACTAGATGATGCTACATACCAAATATCAAAGCCCTAAGCCGTGTGGTTTTGTACAAGAAGATTTTCAAAGTTTTCCCTATATAAGTCTATATAAACCATGTGACCCCCGGGGCGGAGCCATATTTGACCCTAGGGGGATAATTTGAACAATCTTGGTAGAAGACTACTAGATGATGCTACATGCCAAATATCAAAGCCCTAGGCCATGTGGTTTTGTACAAGAAGATTTTCAAAGTTTTTCCTATATAAGTCTATAGCTCTACATGAACATATATACATTTACTCAACTGAAGATGTAAAAACCAAGCAAACATGACCATATGCCTTTAAATTAGCGTTTTAGAGTGACAATAATCGCAAATACGTTGGCTATTTCAAAACTCTTACTTTTCTGTAGATCTATATTAACTAAAATGTACGCGAATCTTTTTAACGTCATTTATTTTTTCCGAAATCGGTATCTTAAAAGTAACAAAAACATGTTTGAAATGCAGAAAAACGCACGAAATTGCACCCTCGAAAAAAAAATCCAGGAGAGCATGCCCACGGGCCCCCTACCAAATGCCTCCCTATTTTTTTACCTCTGGCTACGGGCCTGCATGGTGAATATGTGTGTCAAGTAAAATTAAAATCCCTTAATTGATGACAAAGTTATCAACCAGAAAAAAATGTTCTTTTGACCTTTGATCTCTGACATGCGACCTTGACCTTTGCGTTAGGGATATGGGGGTGCGTAAGACAAGTTGTCTCAATATGGAAAATATTTGTGCTAAGAAATATTAAAATCCCTTCACGGATGACAGAGTAATTGATCATATAGGGGGAAAAAACCGATTGAACTTTGACCTGCAATTTTGACCATGATCTTTGAGGTAGGGTTTTTTTCCACAAGACGCATTGTCTTAGCATGGTGTGCATTTGTGCAAAGTAATATCAAAATCCCTTTAAGCATTACTGAGTTACAGACCAGACAGGAAAAGTCCTTTTGGCCTTTGACTGCCAAGTGTTACCTTGGCCTTTCAACCAAGAGTCCGGATTTTGCACCTGACAGATTGTCTAATCAAGGGGGATATATGTGCCAACTGATATTTAAATCCTGTTTTGCATGATAAAGTTTTAGACCGGACAGGAAAAAAATCCTATTTACCTTTGATATCTTAAGGGATAATTCTTTTACACAAGTAGCCGTTAACAAACAGACTCATGTAACAGAAAAAACATTTTGACGGATTCTATATAGTGTTACCAATACATCATCAATTATTATAGTTGTTTAAGAGTGCCACTGGTCCATACAAGTTCACAGCCAGTATAACTTTTTATCTATTATTTTAAGAATGACTAATGATAACATCACGCACTACCAGTAGCAAAATAACATACTAAGTTCAACAAGGAATCGGTAAAACCGAATGATGCTCCCCGATGGATGTGTTTGTCCCAATATGGGGAATAACGTATTAGAAACAAAAACATGGAGATAATAAAAAGAAGAAAATTGGATAAAAGAAGATAATTTAAAAACTAGGTAAGGTAGAGTTATGGTTCTGTGACACTGCACTTCCGGTCAATGGCTTCTATCATTTTGTGAAGTTTCAATGAAATGCCTTTAATGCTGTTCAAGCCTTATTTTGTATAATAAAGGGAGATACATGTATTTCAAAAAACTAGGTAAAGTAGAGTTATGGTTCATTGAGACTGCACTTCCCGTTAATGGCCTCTATGATTAAGTTTCAGTACTCTTGACAAGTGGGATTTCTTTCTAAGGGTTTTACGCCTGTTTCAACAGAAACTTTAATTGGGTCTAATATCAAACAATGAAAGCAATTAACTATTTCAAATGCCTGCGGTCTATCGCTAGCAATGCAACTTAACCGCTTATAAAGGTGTAGATGTTTCCCATGGTATCAACATAAGCAATGTTTGCAAGTAAATATAAACCATCAGGTTTTGCCTTCTATTTCATTTTGTATAATATATGTTCCTCTGAGGGTACACGCAAGGCTCCACATATCTGTTGTTGAATTTGAGCTGCTGCTTTCCAGCAACACCTCGGGTGCCTTGTAAGCAGGAGTGCGAGGCTGTGAGGACCCACCAGCCATAGTTGTCACGACAGTATTCGTACTCCTGATCTTGCTCAAACACATGTCACATAACTTTACCTCATTTGAATTTTGTGAAACAAGTGTTTTCCGGCTTATATCCTTGTGAATGATTACTGAATCCTGTGAGTGCAAATATGCTATTGCTTTTAATACCTTTAATGAAACACTCAACTTTGTTGTCATAGTCTTGGCATTTTCTTCGTTGCCGACGAGACGTTATCGATTGTGCATTCTTCTATAAGTTCAGACACCAGGTATAGCTGATCACTTGCTAAGGCAGACGCCATCTAGATGCCTTAACTTACTGTGTACACAAAGTTCACGGTCAGTGAATGGTTTTGCAATCTTCATTATCTTCATAACAATCTCCTTTATGGCCACTTTAGTGCCATTCCAACGCCCTTCATATACAGTACAAAATGCCCCCTTTCCTATTTCTTTACTCATGTTCAAATCGTTTAGATGCATCCTAGGTACACATGGGAATGCCTGAGTTGTGACTGAGTGGTGGGTGCCTAAAGCTGGAATCTTCCTCCATTTTGTAAGTATTTCCGCGTTTAAAGTACGTAACAAATAAGTAATAACTAATAAATAATAACAAATAAGTAATAACAAATATGTGATAACAAATAAGTCATAAGAAGAAACTAAAATGTCCATCCAGGGCTTCCGTACTAAAACAATACACTATTGTTTAAATGTTGCTTATATCGTTGCTTATGTGCAAATTTAATACAAAAGTGTTAATTAGGTCTAGAAACAGTTGTTTGTTTCCGCTTACCCGATCGACCCAACTTTTTACCATCGACCCGAAAGGTTTTATTAAAAAGAAAGAATTTTTTTGTAGATCTACGTTAAACAAGATTATTAGTAAGTATCCAAAGCACGTACCTCCGTATAACGTCATGCCGACAAAGTGTTCTGCGCATGCTTGGCAGGAAGGTGACTTTACGATTGTGAAGTGCGAAGTTGCGATGGCGAAGAGCGACAGTACGATGGCGAATCACGATAGTGCGATGGTGACACTACGATGGTCATAGGTGACAGTACAATGGCGAAACGCGACAGTACAATGGCGATGCGCGACTGTTCGATGGCGAAGTGCGACAGCACGATGGTTACACTACGATGGTGAAGCGCGACAGTACGATGGCGAACTACGATAGTGCGATTGTGACACTGCAATGATGAAGCGTGACAGTACGATGGTGAAGGGTGACAGCGTGATGGTGACACTTCGATGGTGAAAGGCGACAGTACGATGTCGAAACTCGACAGTATGAAGGTTACACCATCATGGTGAAGCGCGACAGTACGATGGCGAAATGCGATAGTGCGATTGTGACACTGCAATGATGAAGCGAGACAGTACGATGGCGAAGCGCGAATGTACGATTGCGAGGCGCGACATTACGATGAACTGTCACTATCGTACTGTCGACCCCTCGCCATCGTACTGTCGCGCTTCGCCATCGTACCATCGTACCGTCGCGGTCAGGGACAGCAGGCGCTGGCCCTAACGGAACACCATAGATTTGTGATTTTCCTTCTTACTGAAATTATATTCCTGTTTGATTTTGCATTCTTACAGTGGATATCACTCTCTTGACGAGAGGTGCATCATTCAATATTGAAGGAATCTTTGAGGAAGAAGAAGAAGAAGAAAAATGGCGGACAGTTTCACGTACAGTGTTAAATTATTCTGTAATTTAGCAATTTTCTGCATATTTTGTGGCTTACTTTCCTGTGGTAAGTGTTGTCATTTGAAAGTATTTCTGTATTGCCCGGTGAATGAAAGTCTACATGTTTTCATTGTAAATGGCTGATATTCAAACTTCAGTTTACATTTTACTGTGACCTACTGTAGTACTGAGGCTACTCGACTTGGACTGTCGCTACTGTTTTCGTACGATATAATCGTACTGACTTTGTTGTTAAAATTAATGGTTGACCAGGATACATAAAAATGCATCCACGCACGCACGCACACATGCACACACAAACATACACACAACTACCAGACAAAGGGAAACAGACAAGCGAGAAAAACACAGTGGGACACCGCCAAAGACACACACACATATACACAAAAAAAAACACCCAGCCAACAAGCAGGAAAGACAACACAGTGGGGCACCGCCCAGGGGCGGCCGGCGACCAAAAATATGACGGGCGTTTTAACGCGCTCATAGAAGAGAGAAGAAAGAAACACCAACAACAAACAAGACAACATACGAAACACGAAATTCGAGACAAACAAAAACAAGTTGAAAATAGTGGTAGCGCCTTGAAACATTCAGTAACACGTATAAATGAAACTGGTAGGGGGTGTTAAACGCGTTTAGGGCATGCCAGCCTTGCACTTACCCTATTTCAACAAGTTTTACAAGACAGTGTAAATAAAACAACTCTCCGCTGAGAAAGGCTCTAACATTAACAAAATACCAGAACATATAAATAGGTTCAATCTAGGGTATAATTACAACATATTGTACTCAACATCTTTTCCGAAGTCAATGCACCAACAGCCTAACTTTTAAGGGCAAGACGAAGCAAGCTACAAGACAAAATTGAAAAGCATTACGGAGTCTTACACTTGATCAGTCATCGCACCCATCAAATAGTACAGCGTAGCGACTAACTATTGAGAGGTCAATCACCAAAACATGCACTGTGCTTAACTATTTCCGCATTGTATCCTCTTTTTGATAAACGTTTTACACATTTAGAAAACTAATTTTGAGGTAATTAGACTTATAGAAAAAAAAAAACAGAATGAAGCGCCAATGCAAGAATACCTATATATTTACCATATATCTCCAGCCTGTCAAAGCAGAGAATACACAAATTAAAATAACCAATCAATTCAAAACTTTAAAGAATCCGTTGACCAACCAAAATTATTAATACAAAATATCGGACTATTTGAATAAAGAAAAAATTACAGTTCCCTAGTATTAATCGATTTTAATGTTAACAATAAAATACGCTATATTTTGAATATTCCTAGTCCTTGTTTTTCTTCCTTAGATGTAATGTGTAATAAGAACATTTTCTGTTTTTTGTTTTTGTTTTTTTTTGTAAGTTTTATATGGGTTCCTTGATGCCCGAGCCCTCCTCGTTTGACTTATCGGGACTGCTTAGTTAATGATCTGATACCCCTCTGATGGAGACAGCGACATTCAAATGTGAAGATGTACAACGGATTACAGACTAAAACCGGAAAGTTTCTCAAAATTATTATATTACCAATTTGGGTCATTTGAACTTATTCCACTTGGTTTCTTTTATCACCTTGTTACATTTTTTATTTCGTTGATTTGATGTATCAGGTGTCGAAAATTTGGGAGGCATATTGTGTCTTTGACATTAGCACATACGATTCGTCCGTCTGCCATTCTGTATGTCTGCTGATGTTGAAATAACTCGTAGCCCGACCCCTTTGTTGTGGTAAAATGCATGTACTATCATGTTGTGTGTCGTTGTAGCAGAGAGCAATAAAATAAAGAAATTGAATCTGTCTGCAAATTTGTCTGTCACAGCTGCGCGTTGTGCTCAACTCATCATACCGTTTCAGCCCTTTTCAAATGAAACTTGGTACACATCATCAACTTGAGGTAGGCATGAACAAATTGTCCTGAAATTTTAAAATTGTAAAAGGTCAAGGTCACAGTGGCCTAGATACTGATAAGTCTTTTTACTGAATGAATAAACAACGCGTTCGTCTAAAGTCCCAAGTGATTTCTACAAATAAAACGGATAACGCTCAATGAACAAAAAAGGTTTGGCTGCTAATCTTTACAAAACGCTTGTCTGTAATCGGTAGATGATCCCTGTTTTCGGTCATTTGATCAAAGGTAACAGCATATAAAATTGCTTAATGCATATGGTCACAGCATATAAAATTGCTTTTGCAAACAGCTCTTGTAAAATCAAAATTTTGTTAATAGGGAATCGATCTTACCGATTTTCGTCGCGAAGCGACGAAAATCGGGATCGAATCCCACAAACGGAAACATACGAGGTATCCAAAAAACACTTTACTATCCAAATAAAAAAATATGGAGCCCGGTTTTAGCCATGGGCGTGCGACGACCCCGATTGAAATTCGGGAAAATCACGGTCTTCGTTATGTTAATAAGCGTCCGTCAGATCAGTAGGCGAAACGCAATATCCGCACAATAAGATGTCTGCGACTCGGAAAGAATATTCAAAGTAAGCTTTTTAATTTTTTTGCGTCAGAAGCTAATCACCCGGGTAACGTGACTACACTGATACAAACATGCCTACTGAGTATATAGCGTTTTTAAACGGGCGACATTTTGAACATTTATATATTTAGAGTGAGATTTGGAAAACAGTACAGTTGCACTGGCCCCGACATTTTGAAAATTTGAGAAAACAAAAACATTCTCCAACGAGTTTTTTCAGTCGGGGAATGAGAGAATAGATTCACCTTTGTGTCGCTTTTCAGATCGTTTTTTAATTCCTTTCCGGTACTTTAGTTTCTTTAAACTTCTCTGTTCTCACTAAGACTATATATTGAATTTTAAAATTAAGAAATCGGTGATTTTACTTGCAGGCATGACTGTTTAAAGGGAATTATTTTACTTTTTATTGAATATGGACGGCACTCCAGTACAGCATGTGCATGGTTGGACTGTTGACATTTTTAGAAACGTGAGTAACTAACTTTCCATTGTATAATAATAATGTAAACAAACACCCCACCCATAAGAAGCATAGAAATTCCTTATTTTTTACTTTTTTATTATTCATCAATTGAAATGGGCCTTTTAGATTATTTTTCTTAAGGCTCATGCATGTATACACAGTAATTAAATTGAGCTTATGATTCTGCCGATAAGCTGTGCACAGCCTTAGAAATATAGGGAATCAGGTCGGCTCAGGACGTTCGGTTGACCCGAGGTCCCGGGTTTTGACCCGCGAAAATCGAGAAAAACTCGTATTTGACCCGCATAAATTACGCCACGTACGTCGGCTTGACTCGCGGAAATTTACTTTGATGCATCTCAAGTTCGAAAGTTCTGCCCCTTGTCAATCAAAATCCCAGCGAATTTCAATATTGTTCGCCGGCACAAGCGGAAATATGGCAGTAGGCGGAGCGTCGTATGTTAATTAGCTACCGACAGATGTCAGTCACGCCAAATGACACGTCATTGTCTCGCGGTTTGTATTTAGATGCCTTCTCATTATCAGCGGTGTTTATTGATCAATGTGTAAATGTTAATTGATAAACAATGCAGCCTTAGATTATCGTGTTTGTACCACTTTTGTATGTTCGATACAATTACACGAGCCGGTCGGCCGTCACGGTCTATAGCAAATTTATTATCAATGCCGAGGCTTTGTTCGGGCCAAAACAAATAAATAAGCAGAAATTATACGTGGTAGATGGAAATGAATTTAAAAACAGTTATTTTTTCAAGAATTTCAAACGTTACTTTCGTTTTCCGTATTTGACACTCGTTTTCGAGCCGCCATTTTCGAACTTTTTTTATCATTTCTTACAAGATTTTTCTAGTACATCTGAATAAAAAAGCCAATAAAACGTCTGCATTTAAGAAAAATATGATCACTGTTGCCAAAGAGCTCTTATTTAGAAAATTTGCGAGAATAAAATCATGCAAAGCACCAAACCCCACCACTTTTAGGCAATGTGCAAAAATAAGACAACTAAAATATGAACTGCTTAAGAAAATTTCTGTTATGACAATGTATTTGTTTTAGATAAAGTCGGGGGGAGTTGCTTAATAACAGTATACATGTAGCTGACCCCGAAAGCGATCTTGACTCTTGAAATCTGATTCTGGACCCTTGAAATTTAGGCTGAGAGCTAGGGACTCTTGAGTTTCAGAACCTACCCAAGCCCTGTCGCTATAAATGAAAAAAATTTGATTTTAAAAGGCGGGTACATTCCCCGATCGGGCTGCGACATAACAACTAACATTTTTTGAAAAATATAAAGTATTCTTTCAACTTGGTTCTATGCACAAATTAAAATAAAATAACTGGGTTGCCTTCAGCTTTGGTAGAAATTCTGAATTATTCCCCTTTCAGATTTTTTAAAGCATAATTTTTGAAGCCCAAAAAAATTATGTGTATATTGGGGTTTTGTTCCGTATACTCACACTCATTTGACACGTGCAAATTGTCAAACAGTCAGGATAGCGTTGATAAGTGCAACTTGGCGCGATATGCAATTCGGCTCGATCTTTCTTGGAATATGTAATATGTTTTTTGCCGTATGTACAACACATTTTTAAAATAAATTCGTACTTGAAAACGGCACATTTAAAATTAATCATATCTGATCCCAAACAATTTGAATTACAAAATACAGCCTTATCTGGAGCTCTGGGGGCGCTGATTAGTGGTCAGAATTATGAAGGAATTGAATTCAAACTGTTCCATAAATGCAAGAGTTTATAGAGTTATTAGAACCTTTATCATCAGTTGAATATGTAATTATTTCACAAATCACAGGGTTTCAAATTTTGGACCCCGGCTAATGCAGTTTCTTGGAATGCGAGTAAGATAAGATTTCACAAATTTATTTTGCAAATCAAATTGTAGTCAAAATTGTTGCGGTTTTGGTTAAGGGTTTGTAGATTCGTTTTTCATTGGATAATAGAAACACAACACTTTTTGTTGGGTTGCCTTTTTTGTGTTGAATGGATTACTGATTATATTAAAAGAAATGTAGGGTCTATCTTATAATAAATCTAGAAGCAGCTATCTTACTAATTCGTACTGTATACAGTGAAGGGTATTTATAATTTAGGTACGAAAATTTGCCTTGGGGGGGGGGGTTCAGCTAGTAGTTAAGTTACGCCATCATGATGCGTTCCGAATTACTTTGGGGAGGGTCATTTTGATTTATAACGCCCCAAATAGTACGCCAAGGAAAACCGTGAAAATATTGTGTTCTAGCATGATTTTTTGGATATTCTAACATTTTTAATTGAAATGTCGAAATTTTTCAAGTAGATTTCAGATTTAGCAACGAAAGCTCATCTAAAATTTGCAGTAGTTAGTCCAAAAAAGTTAAATTTGAGCCTGGCAAATGCAATGAAGCCACTACATTATACTTTTTGTTCCATGCATTCATTCCGGGGTTCTCTAGGAATCCCTGTCGAGCATGTCCCAAACAATATGTTTAAAGTATTTTGAGGTAGGGAGCTTGACCAGTTGTTTTATGGTTCAAAATTCGCTTTAAGTTCGGCATGTGAAATTGTGTCAGGTTTGGAAAATTTTGATCTGGTTGCCAGAATGGTTAGTTGAAATCTGAATTTTGTCCCTGCACACATACCAAAATGTTGGTAAGGGTTATACATTAGGGAATCCTGAACCGTCAGATACCAATAACAATTGTAAGCATTTGGTCGGCTCCGTGTTCATCTAAACTGAGGAAGGTAGCACAGATTCTTCTAGCGCTTTACAGTCGTTTTTGCCTTTTAATGTTATCGGGGCAAAGTAAGGCCTTTAGACCACCAAGTCAAAAGGTACTTGGTTCACTGGCTTAAAGTAATGTTTGCTGTTCTGGCTGGACAGTCGTGTAAACAAACCTATCTCATACAGTGCTTTTCTTTTCAAAACTGAATTTTTAAACCGCATTTACTTTGTTTCATATACATTTTTGCAAAATTTGCTACTGTTTTTTTTTTTGATAAAAAGGTTTATTTAACAAATTTTTTCCTCCCGCCATGCCAAAATATAATTGGGGTCATTTTTTGGGCTGAAAATTGAAAAACTGCCCAAAAGTGTTAGCCCTTGACTTTTGGAAATTTCAAAAAGCTGGTTGTCCTTTGTTTTTCTAATTTGCTCATTTCCTTATTTCAGGCATTTGGCATTATACAGATATTGTTGTACGGGCCCAAAAGTGCTTTGACGACTGAAACCATTGGGCTTGAGCTCTTAAGGTATTTTCTATCTTTCTGTTTCTTTATTATGTTGCAGCTGTGGGAAGCATTTCATCATCAAAAAGCATAAATTACTGATACAAATTGATTGTGGGGACAGATTTTGCGATTGAGTCAGTGCACAGAATCAATACCAAGGAACATTAGGCTAAAAAAAATTGTCTGTTTCCTGTATCCTGACCTACATAAATTTTTGGCCAGACCCTAAATGTTTTTATGGCCTTGAGAACATTTTTTTTCAACTTTTGACAAAAAGTCGCAAAACTGCACTTTTTATGCTTTAAACATGGACAGGGGATGTTATAAATCAACTTACTGATGCGTCTAGAGGCATAACCCCCCTATTTGTATTCATTTTTTGACACAAAAGTAATTTCCAAAAAGTCTCCCTAAAAATAATTTTAAAAAATCCAAAAAAAAAGATTTTCCGACCTACCTCCCCTAATTTTTTGCATGTTACCAGAAACAAAGAATTTTTTTTAGGCCTTAGTAAAGACTCCATTTCATTTTCTTGATGAAAAAAAATTTCTGGACAAAACCATAAAATTTTAATACATGTATGCAAATTTAAACAATTATTAGCTCGATACCTGTCACAGGGTGACAACATGAGTTGATTCCGGTCATGACATGTGTCAAAAATTTTGGGTAAAAAATTCTTCTTCAGAACCACTGGGCAGATTTACACCAAACTTCACAGAATGATCATGGGGTGGTCCTTTTCAAAATTACCCAAGAATTTAATTCCCATATAGAACTCACTGAAAAGAAAAACTTTGAAAATGATTTCTTTAAAAAAATTTTGTTAGCCGGCAGGGCTTTTCACCCTTGTATGACAGAGGCCTATTTTCGGCCATTTCCCCAAATTCCAAAAATATTGCATTTTTTTCCCAGCACCCCAAACTGAAAGGGTAACATTTCCCAAAATCACATCAACAAATGGTTTTATTTGTTTACAGTTTATATTCCCGGGAGAAGGGGTTTCTCAGATATTGATTTTTAGCTCATCTGTTACAAAGTGACAAGGTGAGTTTTTGTGATCGCGCTGATCCGTTGTCCATCCGTCTGTGCGGGGCGTCCGTAAACTTTTGCTTGTGACCACTCTAGAGGTCACATTTTCATGGGACTTTATGAAGTTGGTTGGGGTCTCTTTTTATCAATTTAAAAATGTTTGATTTGTGTTTACAGGTTAACTTCTTGAGAGCCGTCAGTACAAAATGGAAGGTCAACAAATCCAGTATACTTGAAAAGCAAGAAAGAAACACCAGAAAATATGAAAAGACGAAGACAAGAGAACTTGAAATAAAAAAAAACTTTTAAGGATAGTTTCGGGATTTACTTGGAAACTAAATTTATTTTGAGAACAGCAGTGTTGACGAAGCTCTGTTACTTAAAGAGATAATGTAAAACATTGGGTTTTGTTATTGTCGAGCCCGCTTGTGGAAGCAAAGACATATTTGTCCAAATGTCTGTTCGTGAATGTGCATGTGTGCGTCTGTCCGGATTTGGGTTTGTCCAGACCATAACTGGACATGCATGGAGCAATCTTGTTTATATTTGGGTATAATGTTAACTCAGTGAGACGGAGTGCCATGCACAAACCCCAGGTTCCTATCTAAAAGGGCCAAGGTCACATTTACAGGTCAAAGGTCAAATCCAAAAATGATTGTCCGGAGCATTTCTTCTTCATGCATGGAGGGATTTTGATGTAACTTGGCACAATTGTTCATCATCATGCGACAGTGTCTTGCATAAGATCCTAGAGTTACTTCCCTTTGTTACTATAAATAGCTTACATTTGTAACTTTTTTATTACTGGTCATAGGGAAAAATCAAGACCACTTTTCTGTAGTACAACATGCATGTTACATCCAATTTTCAGGTGTATTTTGACCTATCTCTGCTGGTGCGGATTTTTGTGTGGACTTAGAATTTTTTTATATATTTTTTTTATGCCCCCGAAGGTAGGCTTTATAGTTTTTGAACCGTCTGTCGGTCCTGTTCGCAATTTTGTGGTTTCTGGGTCCATATCTTTTGTCATTGATGGATGGATTTTCAAATAACTTGGCATGAATGTGTCCACAGTAAGACGACATGTCACGCGCAAGTCCCAGGTCCGTAGCTCAAAGGTCAAGGTCACACTTAGACGTTAAAGGATAGTGCATTGAGGGGCATGTCCGGCCATATCTTTGTCATCGATGGATGGATTTTCAAAAACTTGACGGGAATGTTTTAAAACACAGTAAGACGACGTGTCGCGCGCAAGACCCAGGTCCGTAGCTCAAAGGTCAAGGTCACACTTAGACGTTAAAGGTTAGTGCATTGAGGGGCGTGTCTGGTCCATATCTTTGTCATCGATGGATGGATTTTCAAATAACTTGGCATGAATGGGGACCACAGTAAAAACGAGTGTCGCACGCAAAAACCATGTCCTTTAGCTCAAAGGTCAAGGTCACACTTAGACATTAAAGGATAGTGCATTGATGAGCGTGTCCGGTCCATATCTTTGTCATCCATGGTTGGATTTTCAAATAACTTGGCATGAATGTGTACTACAGTAAGACGACATGTCAGGCACAAGACCCAGGTCCGTAGCTCAAAGGCAAGGTCACACTTAGACTTTTAAAGGTCATTTTTCATGATAGTGCATTGATGGGCTTTTCCCGGTCCATATCTTTGTCATTATGCATGGATTTTAAAATAACTACGCATGAATGTGTGACACAGTAAGACGACATGTCGTGCGCAAGCCCCAGCTCCGAGGTCAAAGGTCCTTAACTCTGACATCATTCAAATGCCATCGGGCATGTGTCATCCTATGGGACAGCTCTTGTTTTTAATTATTTTTTTTTAAATTTACGTTCCTTTGTTGTTACTGTAAATAACTTATATTGTAACTTTTTGCAATCTTTTTTTTATTTGGCATAAATGTTTGCCTCAATGAGACAAGGAGTGTCATGTGCAACTCCCAGTCCTTTTGACAGCTGGCGGGCTCGACATATTGCCCATGGGCATATAGTTCTCATAAACATACTAAAGTTTCATTAATCTTATTTTAGAAATTGTTTTCTGGTTTATTTTGTAAAGAATGTCTACTACATTTTAATTAACATAGTTACAGTAAAGTAATATTTTTCATGAGATTTTAAAAGAATGTTCTGTTATACCCCATGTAGAAGCTTGTCTGTCTTCGTCAGTGGGTTTTCATGGCTTCCAGATGATAACTCATGAAAGCTTGACCGATTTAATATTTTTTGGTACATAGGTACAGGTCAAGACGACTTTGGGGTCAGTAGGTCAAGGTCAAGATAACTTGCCAATGCTTTGGCCTGGGATCATAGCTTTTGTAACACGGCGTAACATGATAAAATAAGGTTGTTTCAAATTTTAGGTCAATAATCAAAGGTCAAGGTCACAGTGACCTCGAACAGTTGAAAACCGTTTCCGAATGAGACCTTGAGCCTAGATGATTAAGTTTGGTACACAGGTGTTACATCATGAAATACAGGTCAAGTTTTACTTTGAGGTTTAGTAGGTCAAGGTCACAATAAGGGAAATAGTGAAATGTTTTTTTAGATTATAACTTGAGAAGCTTGAGCCTAGGATCATGAAAAATTGTTAGGGGGGTTGATTATATCAGCAGGTGACCCCTAATGATGTTGAGGTCAGTAGGTCACAGGTAAAGGTCACACTGACCCGGGTTTTTTAAAATAATGCATGGAGGGGCACCTGGGGTCTTCCTCCACCATTAAAACTGGAAAGTCGCCATATGACTTATCCCGTGTCTGTGTGATGTTAATTCAACAAAATAACGGTTTTTTAAAACGTTTTTTATGCCCCCAAGGGGCGTGTTATGTTATGACGCTGGTGTCTGTCTGTCCGTTAGCAATTTTGTGTCCGCTCTGTAACTCTTTAACCCCTTGAAGGATTTCAAGGTCAAGGTCACACTTCGGAGTCAAAGGTCATATCAGTTTGTTTCGTGTCCGCTCTGTAACTCTTGAACCCCTGAAGGTTTTCAAAGAAACTTGACACAAAAGTTTACCACACCAAGACGACGTGCGAGCGCATGTTTTGGATGACTTGCTTCAAGGTCAAGGTCACACTTAGGGGTCAAAAGTCATATCAGGTTTGTTTCGTGTCTGCTCTGTAACTCTTGAACTGCTGGAAGGATTTCAAGAAACTGGCAGAAATGTTTATCACATTGTAACGATGTGCAGAGCACATGTCCCGGGTGACTCACTTCAAGGTCAAGGTCACACTTTAAGGGTCAAAGGTCATATATGACTTTGCTTTGTGTATATTGCTCTGCATTGCGTGCTCTTGTTTTTATTTGGCAGATCTCTTTTTTGTACTTTCAATAATTTTTTTTTTTGAATTACTTCCCCTTTTTTGTTACTATAAATAGCATATTTTGAAACTTTTTTATTATTGGGCCCTAGGGGAAAAAACCGAGACCACTTTTCTGTGGTACAAAATGGATGGTACCTCCAATTTTAAGGTGTATTTTTACATACCTAATCTGATAAGGAATTTTTTGTAGACTTTTAATATTTTTTGTGGACTTAGATTTGTTTTTTGAAGTTTTCCTTTTGTTGTTCCAGTCCTTTGGGGCTACAACAGTCAAGTTCTTAAAATTTTGCTCCCATCCTATAATGTAAGCCTTCGGGCGGCGCTCTTGTTGGACAATAACTTCAGGATGCTTGGGATGGGGAAACACAAAAATTTTGTACAAGGTTGGTCTTGACCAGCAGATTACCTGTATTGATTTAGAGTTCCAAAGATCAGAATGACCGGGAACATTTAAACCTTTTCCATGCAACAAGGTGGCTTTTGTGATCGCCCTGTGTCCGATGTCCGTTCATCAGTCCCCATCAACAATTTGACTGTTAAACACTCTAGAGGTCACAATTTTTACTAATCTTTATGAAACTTGGTCAGAATGTTAACCTCAGTAAAAACCCTTTGGGCACATTTATATTGGGGCATCTGGGATCAAAAACTAGGTCACCAAGTCAAATCAAAGGAAAGCTTGTAACACTGTAGAGGTCACATTAAGACATATCTTCATGAAACTTGGTCAGATTGTCATCTTGATGATCTCAAGGTCCAGTCTGAATCTGGGGTTTGTAGGATCAAAAAAAGGTCACTAGGTCAAATCAAAGGAAAAGCTAGTTTACTCTTGAAGCCACATTTATGACCATATCTTAATGAAACTTGGTCAAAATGTTCATCTTAATGATCCTAGATCAGATTCAAATCTGGCTTAGTGGGGTCAAAAACTAGGTCACCAGGTTAGATCAAGGGAAAAGCTTGTTAACACTCTAGAGGTCACAATTTTGGGCCCCAATCATAATGAAACTTGGTCAGAATTTTTACCTCAATAAAATATTGGACGAGTTTTATATTGGGTCATCTAGGTCAAAACTAGGTCAAACCCGGTCAAATCAAAGGAAAAGCTTGTTAACACTAGAGGCCACATTTATGACCATATCTTAATGAAACTTGGTCAGAAATTTAATCTTGATGATCTATAGGACAAGTTAATTAAATCTGGGTCAGGTGGGATTAAAAACAGGTCACTAGGTAAATCAAAGGAAAGCTTGTTAACACTCTAGAGGCCACATTTATGACTCATCTTCATGAAACTTAATCAGACTGGTTAATCTTGATGATTTTTTAAGGGCAATTGAGTCTGGGTCATGTGGGGTCAAAAAGGTCACCAAGTCAAAACAAAGGAAAAGCTAGTTAACTCTTTAGAGGCTACATTTATGATCATATCTTAATGTAAAATTGGTCAGAATGTTATCTTGATGATCTTTAGGTCAATATGTCAGGTGAGCGATACAGGGCCATCATGGTTTCCCCTTGTTTATTTGTTCTTGTTTTAAGAGAAATTTTACATTTTAGAATACGATACAGCAAGTCACATTTTCTTTGTTTTGAACAATTTCTTATTTCAAGCCTGACAAAAGCATCCAGTACTGTTATTAAAAGTTGTTATTCAAGTTGAGCTCTATTTCTTGTATGGATAAACAAATTGTGTGATCTTGATTATTTATAAATGGTATACAGATAAACCTTTAAACATGGTGAACAGTTTATTCAATAAATAAAGGGGTAATGCAAGTCTTTGTAATGTGTATATAAAAGCAAAATTAGGATTTGTTTTACGAGTAATTTCAGAATTACAATTAACACAAATAGAAAAAATCAAGCCTGCACAAGAAGGCTAATATGGTTTTCCCCAGACTGAGCTCTTAACCTGCCGTGGTGCAAATAGATTGTTGATGTGTGTCTGTCTTGTTAACAGTGGGGTTGCAATCTAGTAACTTTTTTAGTTTGTATGATTTTAGCTCGACAATACGAAGTATAAGGGAGCTATCCTACTCGCCCCAGCGTCGGCGTCTTTCCGCGTCCCCCCCTTGGGTTAAAGTTTTGGTGCAATTTCTCTTTTTTCATCTTATCTCTGTAATTACTTTATGGATTTGATTCAGACTTGAAATACTTATCCTCATCATCATCCACATCATTGACATAAGGGCCATAACTCTGGGACCAATATTTCATGAATTATCCCCCCCTTTTTACTTAGATTTTCAGGTTAAAGTTTTGATGCACTTTAACTCATCTCTGTTATTATTTAATGGATTTGATTCAAACTTAAAATTGTTTTTCACACATCACCCACATCATATGACACAAGGTGCATAACTCTGGCACCATTTTTTCATGAATATTCCCCCTTTTTACTGAAAATTCAGGTTAAAGTTTTGGTGCACTTTCACTCTACCTCTGTTATTACTGAATGGATTTGATTCAAACTTAAAATAATTGTTCAGCATCATCACCCACATCATATGACACCCAAAATGCGTAACTCTGCACAATTTTTCATGAATTATTCCCCTTTTTACTTAGATTTTTAGGTTAAAGTTTTATTGCACTTTCACTCTGTCTCTGTTATTACTGAATGGATCTGATTCAAACTTAAACAATTGTTCAACATCATTACCCTTATCATATGACACAAGGTGCATATTTCTGGGACCAATTTTCATGGAATTATTTCCCCTTTTACTTTAGATTTTTAGGTTTAAAATTTTGATGCACTTTCACTCTGTCTCTGTTATTACTGAATGGATTTGATTCAAACTTAAAATAGTTGTTCAACATCATCACCCACACCGTATGACGCAAGGTGCATAACTCTGGCACCAATTTTTCATTAATTATTCCCCTTTTTTCTTAGAATTTTAGGTTAAAGGTTTGATGCCTTTCACTCTGTCTCTGTTATTACTGAATGGATTTGATTCAAAATAAAATAGTTTTTTCAAAAATCATCACCTACACTATATGACACAAGCTGCATAACTCTGGTACCAATATTTAATGAATTATGCCCCCTTTTTTCTTAGGATATACTTATAGTGTTTTGGATACATTTTATCTTTACCTCTCTTATTGCTTTAAGTTGAATTTTTGACATAGACACAGGCTATTTTGCAGTATCTTCATCCACAATTGGAGTCATTAAACACTCCAGTTTACAGCTCTAGTTTCCTCAGATGTGCCAGTTTCACTATCCAGCATCGAAATAGTCGAGCGCGCTATCTACTGTGACAGCTCTTGTTAGCTTACCTGAGCACGGTATGAGCTGATGTGATCACCTTAAGTATGTCATTGTGCTTCTCCAATTTGCCTGTTAACACCCAACTAGAGTAGACAGTTTTTTTTAAATGTAAAGGGATGAGTTGAAGGGCTGATCGATTCCCGATTGAGGCAGTGCCTTTTTCATATTTCTACACTAAATTTTGCAGGGCTAAAATCAAATCTTGAAAAAAATAAGTATGAAAATTTATTTCTGATCTTACATGATAAAACATCTATTGAATGGCCTGGAGGTCAATAGTATGATCTATTTGCCCTTGGTCATTCAGACTTGGGACAATAGTTTTGAGCATTGGCCGACGTGTATACTATAGTTTGCGCTTGTCGCGCCGCGTACAGCATATTGCTACACTTCCAATATAATTGTACCTTTCATTACTGCTCATAAAGACTCAATCAAACCGAGTCTGCAATTTTCACTGTTTGCCTTGTTCAAGATGCTTCCGAGGGATCTACTTTCCGGATTTTATTGGCATACATCGTATGAATGTCAATTTTTCAAATATAAGAACTCTACTTTGTTCTTAGTCATCCTCAATTCCAATCTGGCAAAATCTACTCCAGCCGAATACAGCATCCCAGTATTAAAAATAAATTATTAAAATCGCACAGACATATATTTATTCGAACTCTTTTGTAAATCGTCATAATTTTGTCAAGAAGTAATGCATTTCTTATATAAACAACGCACAGGAATGTAACATTTTCCATTCACTTAATTCCCCTCAACACCGGATATCTGTTTTTAAAGATATTTCTTGTTTTACTATATTCGGAATTAATTAGTACATGGCCAAGAATTCTTCCACCTGGTTATTAAGGTATCTTACATACATAATAAACTAAGCACTGGGCCAACTAAAGCAAAAGTGACCTTTTATGATTAAACTGTTTGAATCAAGAAAACATTGAAATCAATAGGATTATTATAATAGTACATCGATCTGGGATGCTGTATTTGGCTCGAGTAGATTTTGCCAGATTGTATCTCACGAGGCGTGCAAACACCAAGTGCGATCCGTCTTTGCAAAATCCACAAGAGCCGACTACGAAATCCAAGACCTAGCTACTGCTTTAATGACCCTTTTATTATATAGTAGTCGCAACTTGACCGCGATGGTTGACCTTAGGCTGATTATTCATATCGATTATTTCATTGTAGAAATAAGGGTTGCTTATGGTAGCCGTATATGTTTGTATACAATGCAGTATCAAAGTGTGTATACATACAGTCCTTTTCAATAATAGGTTGTGCCTCATTATGTATTATAATGCAAAGGTCAACCATCGGGGTCAAGTTGCGTCCACTATACACCTTCACCATTTTGTTTGTTGTTTTGTTATCGAACAAAATCTTAAATATTTGTCAATGTTAAACTAGGATTGGAGAACGGTGTCAGGTTATGCGTATAAAATGAAAGTAGTTCGGCAACATACAATACAAAAGGTACAATACGGATTTTTTTCTGCCTGTTCATATTTACTTGTGATTTACAGGCTGTGTTTTTCACAGAATATATATAGGTATATACTAATTTGTTTTATTATATACCTATATAAATTCTGTAAAACAATCGGCTTGTATTTCACAAGTAAATATGAACAGGCAGAAAAACATCCATACTGTACTTTTGTATTGTGTGTTGCCGGACTACTTTCATTAATATGCATGACCAGACAAATTTCTATAAATAGCGCATATAAAAACTCACTAACTTCCATTTTAACATCGATAAACATTAAAGATTTCGTTCAATAACAAAACAACAAACAAAAAGGTGGATGTATACAATAAAAGGGTGATTATAACAGTGGCTCTGGGATTTTGTATTCGGCTCTCGTGGATTTTGCAAGGTCGGATCACACTCGGCGCTTGCGTGCCTCGTGAGATCTGATCTGGCAAAAATCCACTCGAGCCGAATACAGCATGCCAGATCGAGCTACTGTTATAATAACCCTACTTTATTGGATGTGGACTATTTCCCTGTCGTTATTAAAAATAATAAAACAGGTACCTCAGAGGAACACCCAGCTTTTAAAAATCAGTGTCCCTCACAATAATTTGGGATCCTCGGGATCCCAGGTCATTGTTAATGTCAAGGCCTGTTAATAAATTAGAATTCATTTTTTATAACTGTATTATCATTGTCTTTTATCACCTTGTGAATATGACTGCAAAGTTACAATTCATCGCTAAACTAAAGACAACAACAAAGCTAGAAAACGTATTGACCAAACCGGTAACATTAGTTTATGCTCTAAAATGTCAGCAGGAAAGATAATATCAAGAGTTGTTTTCACCATCCCCTTGAACCACTTGCACAGAGCTAGTCAAATACATGCAGCTATTTTTTTTTTTTTTTTTTTTTTTCTTTTTCAATGTAGTTTTTCCTGTTGCGTTCATGAATTATAAGTATTTGCAGTTTAAATGTTTTCTTATGAAAGGAAACTATTTGATGTGCATGCCGCATCTAGAAACTCCGTAATTTAAATGTCCGATGAGTAATGTATTAAGCCAATCTTGTAACAAATGTATCACTTCAATTAATTAAAAGCAGGAAAACTGTCTAATGGGAACATAATGAAAAAGGCCAACATCCATACCCTACCAAAATTATGGTATTTAGATATAAGCGGTATGTATGAGGGAGATTGAGGCCGAACAAGCCTCGGTAGAGTGTATTGTGTGTAGTTGGTTCGACCTCGCTAGGGTAACGGCCGCATGTCCTCAAATGCCAACAGTTTTGTTTTTACCAGGGAGCAAAATCGAGTGTCTATTTAGAATAAAGTCGTGAAATGCTTATGCTATCAGAACTGAAGACTGCAACAAGGAAACTAGAAACAACAGTTTTGCATCATCAACAACAGCAGCTGCTAGCGATATCATCCCTTGTATCAATGAGTAATTAACGTGGTTTTTATCCTCGAAATAATTTTATAAAATATTTATATATGGATAAAACGCTCTGCTGGTTTTATTGCTTTCGTCTTCAATTAAAAATAAAAAAAAATGGGTTGTGTGGAACGATCGTAGATTGTTTCCGAGAAAGGAGGTTCTTCTAGGTCAGTTAGATAACTCTTGTTACAATGTATTAGGGTGGTATCACATTTTGAATTTACGGCGAGAGACAAATGACAACTGTTTACAAAAGAAATAGAAAAAAAGTTTACAGTCACACTTATATTTTTCTTCAACCATCAAATAGGAACTGTTCTTATGCCTTAAAGCGGCACGCCTCTAGATCGTTCGACAACAAAAAATATTTTTTTAGATATCTTGAAATAAATGCTATATTTCTTAAGAAGACTTTAAAACTTAATTACTGACAAACTTTATGTTACGGAAACGCATGAGAATTTGCTGTTTTACTACTTTTTACGATAGAAATCGAAAAGCGTTTGTCACGCTTTTACTCCAGGTAAACTGTCTCGATTATAAATATCTATATTACGAAGTCATTATTCACTACTTCAGCTAAAACGCTATTGGTTACGACGACCGGAAAATGTCTTTATTGCCGCGGCGGTCCGGGGTTCGATTCCCGGCGCTGTCATATTTTTTTCTTGATTTGGAATTTTTAAAATATTTTAGAAACAAAAATTTATATTCTAATGTTCATAATATGACCAAACTTCAATTTGAAAGAAAGATTTTTTTTAGCCAAATCTGGAGGCATGCTGCTTTAAGACTGAGTTTTTGTGCCCCCATTACCAGCAGTCAATTAACTAAAACAATAGAAATTATTGTGACTTCAATGACCTCAACAAAACAATTTCTTGCACAACTATTGTTATGACTGATTTTGTTATGTTACACGCTACAATCTACTATCACGATACTTGCAAAACCAATGCATGAAGTAATGAGAGTTAAAACGATTTTTGACAGCTCTTGAAAGCTAATGGTGGTAAATGACTTATGACCTAATAAAACGTTTGCTGTTATTTCTATTTTCTTTTCGATTTTCTTTAAAAAGGCTCGTTTAGAACTCATAAGTTAAAAGTATAAGAATAGACTGTTAACATACTGTTTTTCTATCAAAATCCTGTAAGAATTTCTGTTGTTCCAATCGAGTGACACTAATTAGAGCCATTTAAAATACTGTTATTAGTCAATACAGATCCCTTATTCACACACACACGCGAGCGAGCGCGCGCACACACACACACACACACATACACACGCAGACGCACACACATACACACATATATGTCTGCATGTGTATTTATATTGAACAAACAGGTGATAAATTGAGAAACAGAAGGACAGTCCATGATCAGCAAATAAGAAACCATTCAACAAGACACTTGCCTGTTAGTGAACATATCAATGCACTAACACGGAGCCACAATATTCCATTCTTCCTTTTTATAAATTTCATGATAATAATGTTTTAGCTAGGTTATCTAAGGAACGTTTCTTTTTTGAAATGTTCGAACCAAAACTGAACAAATATTGATGACGTCATATTATAACGTTGTGTACACATTTGTACACATACGACGTTGAGTAGCAACTTTACATTTTTTATATGATGTCTGCCCTTACGATTGTAGATGAAACCGGTTGGTAGACAAAAATATATAAAGAAAAACCCATTGGATGTTTTTCTTTTTTATTTATTATATACTCGCCCAGGAGTAACTTTGAATATATTTAATATAAGTAACCGTTCTATCTGCTCAGACTTTAAATAGTGGCAACCCAAGCTGATCCCGTAGGCCTAGATCATTTATGACAAAGTGTGTATCTCATAACTGTGTGAATTATGAAAGTGTATAATTCCCAGTATAACTATGAATATTATAACTTCCTTCAGTATGATTAACAAAGTAGCTTCAAGTGTAATTCTTGATGCATACATTCAATTTAAGTGCATAATAACATTTACAAGTTATTTTGATATCTGATTTTTGAAAGGAAGTCAATGACAAAAAATATTTACTTGAAATTATACAAAACTAATAACATTTACTATGTCTAGCACTTGTCGTCACAAACCTGACTCAGCCATAACTAAATACTGATGATGCAGAATACAATATAAAAGCTTAACTCGGTACTGACTGGCTTTGATTTTATTTTTTATTTCCCATGCACTATATAACTGCATCGACAATGATCTGTTCTGTGTTGTCTGAGTAGAGTACTGTTCACAAAAATCTTGTGTACACTAAAATATGTCATGTCATAGCTACGTATTTATTGATGGAAACTTGTCCTACAGCCTACGACGAAATGAAGTCAAAGCAATTAATTTACACCTTAGATTTGTATATTGTAATTAGACTGTTTCTATGTGACATAATTAAACATTTACTTTGCAAACACTGTCAGCTGGCTAAAGAATTTTAATCGATATACCCTGCTCCCAGCGCCAAAAATGTAACCGTTCTATCTACTCAGACTTTAAATAATGTCAACCTAAGCTGATCCTGCAGGATGCTGTTAAGTAGCAACCCTCAAGTTCAGGCAGCATGAACCCGTCCAGTCATGCTATAGCTCCAAAGAGCAGATATTTCAACAGGGCGGTTACTACCCTAGGTTCGTACACTGGGTATATTAAGTTTACTCTAAAGTTAGATCAACTAAAGACCAAGCTGAATTCGACCAAATGTCTTTCGACGAAGTGTCTGAATAACGGTTTTCAAATTTATTTACAAATCCCTTAACAAGTTATAATACGAGTATATCATCATAAAATAAAATGTGACAACAAGAAAAACCATGAATACTATAGTCCATAGATGTGGATCCACTAAGGAACCCGCGAGTTTAGATGGAAGAAGGCCATCTGTAACCCAAATTGTACCATATCCTATTTTAGGGTTATGACAGAACATGGATGTCTGTACCCTTTTAGATATAGAAAATTAAGTGATCCACTAAGGTTATGACAGAAAACGGCTGCCAAAAACCCGGATTTGTGACAAACAAACATACTAGCCACAGGGTCAGACTTGCTGACCTAGATACAATAATTTCCTAAGTATTTATGTGAACTTTCAGTAACAATTAAACTGGTATAAATTTTGCATATCAACATATTTATAAACAACAAATATTTTGCTCATATCATAAATACAACTCTCTTTCATCTTAAAGATACATGAAATTACTCTAAGAATTGCTGTGAAACAAATGTAATTTAAATGTTCAGAATAAAAGGGAATTAATTTTTGCGACTAGAAAATTAAGTTAGACTTACTAAACTTCTAATTAGCATATAGAAAAGTCAAAACTGTTACATATATCTATTGAGGATTTATCTAATTAGCACATTTATTGATACATGCGATAAAATTTCATTACTTACCGGTATCATGTATTACAATAATGCTGAAATATCTCGTCCATGACGTGTCCTTAAGTAACATTAATACCAACTGACAAGTCTTGTAAGCGCTGTAGGATTAGTGCCAGGAATAGTGCAAGACATTAGAGTCTCGGGACGAGACGACATGTCGGGTCCGAAATAATTCGTTCCCGTCGCTGATTTATGAGAAGCCTACGACATGTAGTATATACACCAATTTTATTCCAGTTTCTAAAAAATATATTGACCGAAAAGGAGGAACATTCCATCACGGGACGTTGCTCACGTAATGTGACGCTAGAACGGTTTACCGTTTTGGTTGCTGCCGTAAATGGCTGATTTTGTCGTTTCAGAAAATAACTTTACTGGATCAGTTAAATGGATGAAAGAGGAAACAAACAAAATAACTTTTTGAGTTTGAAATTGAAGTGTTTTTATTGTACGCACAGAGAACTTCATTGTAGAACATTTTTCATGGAAATTTATGCTTAAAAACAGTACAACTTGCCCCTTTTTTATTCACTGGCTTCACTCTTATATCTGACGTACTCATCCACGTTCGTCCGCATAGTAAAATACAAAAACATAATCCAACGCGTGCTTGTATTACCACTGTATGATGATGTTTTTCTTAAAATTTGATTTCAGATAACTTTGGAACAAACAGATGCCCTGGAAATCTTCCACAAGACTCATATCTACGTGTTCACGGGGACAAATGTTACACATTTATAACCAACGAAGTTAGCTGGGCATCAGCACGTGATCATTGCAGAAGAACCGGAGGACATCTAATTTCCATCACGAGCCGTGATGTACAGATTTTTGTGGAACAAACATTGCAAGAGATTTGGTGGAGAAATGGAATGTGGATTGGCGCTAATGACAGGGACTCGGAAATGGACTGGTTTTGGGTTACAGGTGAGAACTATAAATGAGTATTTTGTATGGTGGCATATTTCTGCCACGAGATAGCTAAGTATTTATCGCGATACTTAAAAATGTTATCTTGATATTTGTAAAACAAAGTTTTCTGAAAAGATTATCTCAATAAACGAAAGCTTCCTGGAAATATTATTGCGATAATTTACATTAGTGTCTCGATATTTTTTGTGAAAGTGCCCACACAGTTGCCATATATTAGCAAGATAGCTATCTCGATACTTCCAGCAGCTATCTTTTCTGAAAACTTAATCGCATCACCTTAAAGCTCCCTTGAAATAAAAAGCATATCTTTCAAATAGTGATTTATTGTAATAATGTTTTCAGAAAAAAAATGCACAACTTTTCTGGAAAGTATAGAATATTATCGTGAAAGCTATAAAGTATTTCGTGGCAGTTTCAAGCACTTAAGCAATATTTTGCGCTACATATTTTCAGGAAACAAATAAAATATCTAGAAAATATTATCTTTGGCTGAAATGTTTTCAGAAAAGTGCACAAAATTCTTGGAAAGTTTACATTTTTATCGTGATAGCTACCTAGCTATGTTGTGGCAGAAATATGCCACCATAATTTTGGCACATCAATGACATTCTCGTAAGCAGTTCCCTTGGGTAAATTTGGAAGTAAAAATGCCTGATACGTTGAATATATACTGTTGACGCAATTGGCTTTACCTGTGGACATTCTCCGGCATTTCGTCTACTGTTTTTCTTTTACTTATTTATGACCGGAAGTATGTTAAGACATAATGTGCTAGATAAGCCTTTGATAGTTCGTTCCAGATCCAGAATATTTGTTAACTGTGACGGAACTACTTTGTGATATATGGGAAAGCAATGCTGTATTCTCTTATATGAGTTTCAGAAAACCCTTTCCTCGAGACGAACCCAGGCTTTTGTTCCAAAATTATGCTGTTCCTTTAGTGTTCCAGTACTATATTATACTAATATTTTACTTTAACATGATGGCGAATGCTAGCGAACACGCTTAGGAGCAGCAAGTGCGACTAAACATCTTTCACTTCTTATTACAATAGATGTAGCATGATCAAAAGAAAATAAATAGATCTGATTATTTACCTTTCAAGGTGAAAAGGTAAGCTCAGGGTTCCAGAATTGGGACAGTGGACAGCCAAGCTGTTATTTTCTTTGGTGCTATGAAGACTGCGCATGTTTGAGATTAGATGAGGGTTACAAGTGGCACGACCGTCTGTGTGACTCGCCATTTTACCAGTACGGATATGCCTGCCAATACAGTAAGTGTATAGGTGAAAGCTTTCGGCGTAGTGATAATACATCGCACGTATTACTCTTTTTACATATATACCAATCAAAGCTGTCTGGGTTACTCTTGAGATTACAAGTTTCTTCGTGGTGGTAAAAACCATGCTGGAGAGGGGTCGATATAGTGGTTCCGTCGATATTTCAACCTTCCAAACACAGTCCTAGAAATCAAGGAGTCTTTTGAGAGTGATCTTGGCATTGAGCAAGTGCTTGTCATTCAAATTGAAGTTAATAAGGAAAGACGTAGATTTCTGCTCCTCAAAGTTTTAATAATTGCAGACATTGCATTTTAATGAATTAAAAAGTAAATCAAATTATATTGGATGAAATAAATTTGAAAAATATTGAAGCATAGGACTTACATTAATAAGAATTTAAATGCTTCAGTTAAGCACTTAGATTTAATTTAATCTAAATTACTCAGTTACTTTTGGACACCAAACAAAAATGTATCTTTCTTCTATGAAACAGCAACAAGTCTTGTGCATTTTGTGTTTGTCCGTTTCTTGAACATATGGTCCAGATTGCAATTAACATTGAATGTAAAAAGTTTGCCAGTCAGTGTTTGGTTTAACCAATCAGGAAAAAAATCTGGAATTTATGCTCATTTTAAAGGCCTATATTCACTACTATATTAATGTCCCCACCCATCTCCCCAAATCCAACAATCATCTCCAACCTTATATGCTGCTTCTTTGCGATTAAGTAGTAGTTATTGATTGGAGGACAATTAGCACAGCAGGGTGTCCGGACGTGTGCAATGGATTTGAAAGAAATCAATTTTCCTTCTGTGAAGGTAGAATAATAAGAATGTTACTTTTTTCAGTGCCAAGACCAAGGTCTTTAAGCATTTGATGAAGTTGATATTAATATTCAATTTTTCTTCAGACTTGCTTTCTCTCCCAAAACAACAACAACAAAGATACAGCATCACCACCGCAACAACAACGACCCCAACAACAACAACCCCAACTAAAACAACCACAACTACAACAACCACAACTACAACAACCCCAACAACAACAACCCCAACTACAACAACCCCAACTACAACTACAACAACCACAACCACAACAACCACAACTACAACAACCCCAACTACAACAACCACAACAACAACGACCCCAACAACAACAACCCCAACAACAACGACCCCAACAACAACAACCCCAACTAAAACAACTACAACTACAACAAACACAATTACAAGGACCCCAACTACAACAGCATTACCAACACGAGCACGAACAAGTACAGAAACTACGAGAAAGGAAACACCAATTAAATATAGGAAAACGACATCAGTAAAGAAAACAAAAAGTACAACTAAACCTGAACAAACAACGGAGCTCAATGTATCTATGTGGGAAGCAACAGGTAAATCCTCACACTTAACTATCTCCATGCTCTTTTTCACTTGGGCGAGCAGATTCATCCCTTTTATTGCTTACTTTAATGAAGAAATATGAAGCATTTAAACTTGAATTGCACTTTCGTTTGAACAAACCAGTTCTGAAATTATTAACAAATTTAAAGATATTTGGTATAAATTTTTAGGTTGGATTTTGTCTGCCAGTGTAGGTGTGTTTTTTTTTAAAAGTTTGTTCTGCATTGACACTGACATTTTCTTTTGATACTATACAAAAGGCAAAAGCTTTTACCATAGGATTGAAAATAGGGAAATCTACAAGTATGAAAAATTTCATAAAAATCTACATGTGAAACATTTTCTATACGCGAGTACGATTTTTCAGCACAAGTCCCTTTTTTATTGATAGAATTTTCTTTTGAAAATAAATAAGGCGCTGAAATAGTATGGATTAGTAAAATTATACTTTGTAGCATAATATTAGTTTCAAAGCATAATATTAGTTTCAAACATATAGAATTGTCTTAACACAATGGCACTTTCTTGACATACCATATTTTTGCACTATCAACCATGAGCCTTCGGACACTTAAAGTACCTGACTGTTCGTATCATACACATATTTGGATCTCAGAATGACAGATATCACTCAGACATACATGCTCCGTAGTAAATCTAAGCTTAATTGTTTATGTTAAAGTGGTTTTCTAACCAATAATGATCTTATTCACAAAGCAGCATCACAATTAAACTTATTGGGTTAGTGGACTTGCTGTGAAATATGCAAGATCGTTTGTGCTGCTAGGCGCTTTGCCGTAAATGGTCTGGTATATTGTGGTATATTGTGGTGGTGATAAGTTCGTATAAATTTTCTCTACTTATATAATAATTTATTAGTGAAAAAATATAGCTTCTCTGGTCCCAATCAGTGAAAAAGACAAAAATGTCACTTCTGATTTGTGAGACATGATAACTGAGATTTTAGTATATATGCAAATGTTGAACCAGTACGAATGTGTAGTAGAACTTGTATCATCGCGGATATTACGTAAGGGAAAGTCAACTGTTCTGACTGTTGCCGTAAATCCTGTGGTATATTGTGGTGGTGATAATTCCATATTGTGGTGGTGATAAATTCCTATAAATTCTCTCTACTTATATATTGTGGTGTTGATAATTTCGTATAAATTCTCTCCACACACACACACACGCACACTCGCACACAGACACGAGCGCGTGCGTGCGTGCGAGTATATTCCAGATGATTGGGATCTGAACTACAACCTGTAGAAGTAGAAATATGTGTACATTGTATATGCATACTTTTAACAGGCGGTATGGTAGGGATTGTGATGTCATGTGTTCTTCTTTTCATTGTCTGTCTTGTTGGTGGTCTCTTCATCTGTAGAAGGTAATATATTAACTGTTACATTTGTTACATGTTTCATTTTTTATACAAATTTACATACTTTGCTAATGACTAATTGATATTTGAATAGACTAGGGAAATATTATGTGCTGCATATAAAATTCAGCAGAACTATGGTACAGAGTAAAGATATTTTTTAGTTAAACTGATAGTTTATATGCTGACAAACTTATCTTGGCAAGGAATTTTTACCCTGTCTTATACTTAAACTTTTTGAAAAATTTGATTCCAAAAATTAATCTCTGTGTCAAATCTTATTACACTGGTCCTATCCTGTAACTTGTTTCTACTAAGCATTTGTTCTACTGGAGAAATAATTAAAATGTTAAACATACTCATGTCATGTCTATGATGAACACTTTGTCCATTGTGAATTTGAATTTATTCTACGAATAATGAAATAATTATACAGTTCTAATTACCAATATTTTAGGCGTTACAGAAAGCAGACCGTTGGATGCAACAATGTTTTATTCACAGCCTCTCCTGCTCATGAAACACGGTACAGGGTCAAGGTCACAGATGTTGTAGATGTGTCAGGTGCATATAATTGCACCTCTGATGATGCGGATGAGCACAGGTGAGTGCTATGGTAACAATATACTCATATTGCTTCTAAACACTTTGATGGCCTCTCTGAAAGTATCAGCTGCTGATTGAAGAAGATAAGGTTGGTCATTAGTTCATGTTGCTATGGTAACATTAAGTTTGTGATACTGCGATAACAGAATACTATTTTACATTAAAGCGTTCAAGATCACGAACATGTATACTTCTGACAATATCAGCTAAAATGGCATGTCGGAGGTAAAAATGTTTATAAGATTACTATGTATCTATAAAACAGGGCTGTAGGAATCATTTTCAGATTGTGGGAGGGGGGGGGGGGGGGGGGGGGCACATATTATAAAAATCAGCAAACTGAAATAGAAAAGTAGGGGACTAGCTAGGGGTGTCCGGGAGCATGCTCGCCCGGAAAAGTTTGATAAAATACTTCAATACGCACTTTTCTGTCTGAAAAATGCATAGACCCTTTTCATGATATCCGCAACTCTGTGTTGCTATGGTAACAATGTATGTTTTTTTATAGTTTTTAGGGGCAGTAGGATGCCATATTTTAGATAATGTCTATTAGGTTATGATAGTTAGTGTTTCTATGGTAGCATACCTGTAGACTGTATCTGTGACTGTTTTATATTTCAGTATGTTGTTGTTATTTTACATCTTATTCACATTTTAGTGAGCTCTTAGCTACAAAATCTCAAGCGAGGATACAATACCAAAACAAAGCAAAAAAAGTACAATATTATCACCTGCTTAGAAAATGTATGACTCAGTTCTTTAAGTTTCATACTTTGCATATTTTTTTGATCTTTTATACATATGACTATATTATTTCAGCTATGATTATATTGATGAGGGAGCGGTCGGAGGGCAATATGACTATATAGATTACCTCCCTGTAAAGATATAAATGTCTATGACACTGTCACTACACACGAAGTTGCGGGGCCTGGGAAAGATGCAACAGGGGCTTGTGGTGAAGATGTCCCGCCCCCATGCCCTGGAATAAATTTTATAAGGTTTGTTCGGGAATTTTTAAAGGAAGACACCGATGTATCACAAGCATATTCCAATAATTTTATACCTATAACAAGTTACCATTTGGTTGATAAAACAGGAAAGATGGACAGTGAGCTAATTCAGTCATTTTATAGCCTTCTTAAAGAAGAGTATTATAATTCTCCAAAACTGAAGAGCCATAATCCTGTAATGCGAATAGTCATGTTATGTTTATGATCTGGTTAGATATAAGTGTTTGCATCTTTTTTACCTTTATAGCCATTGAATGGATTAACAGAAATATTTTCAGGAAATAGATTATTAAATGCTGTATTTGCAAATATATATATATATAACTAAGTTGGCTGAAAAATACAGAAGCCTTGTCATAATACTTGCTGTTAGACATTAGGCAAAATCGAGAACATTTGTCAATAGTCATTCACGAAAAAAAATAGATGATGAAATGTCATTGGGTAGATATTGAAACTGAATACATTAAAATGGGATGTAGATAAATGTTATTTTCCATTGCAATTTTTATGTAATATCATGCCTTACCTATTGTAAACAAGTCAGCAATATCTTGTAAATTATATTCACGATTCATCCATGTAAGAATGATGTGAGTTTTAGCTATTACTTTCTGTAGGAGATGAAAGTTTGATCATATCTGATATATCAACTATTTATCCCTTTAGTGCAGCAAACATTTGTTTTGGTTGTTGTTTTACCTTTAGCCTGCTAAATTTCTAAACTGGACTAGTCCATCATTCTATTTGCGCAATACCCATGATCGACTGCGTGCTGGCTGGTCTTGGTCTGCAATGGTCGCAAAGCCAGAAACACTTGCCACCAGCAGGCTAAAGCTTAAAATCAACTAAGTGTAATCAGGAAATGTTCACCCAGGGTTTATGTGAAGGAGAATTTAGTCATTTTTAAAGTTTTTTTTCTACTAAGTATTGAGTATTATCATACCTCATTTTAATTGCCAATGAAAAATTCGCATAAACAAACATTGATTATTCTTAAACGTTTACTGCCAGAGAAACTTGAAGTTTTTAGTGATTCGCACATTTTTTTAAATGCAGGGCAGCTCAGTAATGGTATGTATGTCTCTTATAGATTAGAAACTTTGCAGATCCAGAATTAATTTGTATATATTTAAAAGCATTCTAGTTTTTGGTATAATACAATAAATACAAATGTATATTTATTTTCATCACATTGCTTTTCTTGGGAGAATTGAAAAGAAACTTTCACTAACCTCATCTTTACCTCAATTGTCAGCTATCTCATCACCTTGATAATATTTATTTTCTTACTCGAAGCAACAGGATGTTTATATATTTTCCCATGTTTTAGTGGTCAGCTACCTTCAAAGTGGCAAAACCTATTTATATCTAAAATAATCCTGAATTGTCCATTTTTTAGAATTTATGAATACTTGTGTGCAATATTCTTCATTTCTATAGTGATTTGAACTATAAGTCAGATTTGAATAGCTCAAGGTAAAGCTTAAAACTTAGTTGAGATAAGATAATTTTATTGTCAAGTATTTATTATTATTGTGCTTTACATTAGGTCCTTCTTATTCCCCAAAGGTAGGAATATAATTATCGTTCACTGTGTCTGTATGTATGTTAGTTCATTCATCTATCTGAAAAAAAAAACACTTTTAAGTCTGCTTGATAACTTAATTAATTCAAGCAATACTTATGAAACTTAAGTGGTAACTGATGAGAAGGTGTATGGCCTTTACCTCCGAGGTCAATGTCACAGACACTTGTCTTCTATTTCTAGGGCATCTGTACCTTAGTCTTGGCATCATTTGTTTATTCTATTTTGTCTAGTTGAGGCTACATAAACATATACACATTTTCCGAAGTAATGTGTAGCTACATGCTAAATTCTTATAGTAAATATTAATGTCCTATATGACATTATTAGCATTATCTGCAGACAGACGTGATATTTACATTGTAAGATCAGTGTCAAGGCAAAAGATACCTTGTTGTAAAATACACTTATGTGTACCTCTTAAATTTTGTTGGTCATGAATATTCATTAACATGATTTGAGAATATATAATTAAAGTCATTTAAACAGGTTTAGAAATAAAATACTTTGATCTGCCTAAGAGAAATACGTGTTTCAACAGAGAGCAGTTTTGATTAGAACTATACCACAGTTTTACTTAAATGAATAGAAATCATAGCTGCTCATGGGTTTCTGTTAAATGTATGAAGTATTCATTTTCTGTTATAAAAGTATTTTTTCCTGGTATTGGTGTTTTCCATAGTAAAACATTCTCACATAGAACTTTTTCAGTACATACCAGAGTTAACAGACTTAACTTTCATACCATTTTTCTTTCTTGTCGTTTCCATTGCTTTGTACTCGAGCCAAAACATTCCGTTTTTACATTTTGATCAGAATTTACTAATGTGTTCTTACAAATGGTACTAATGCCTAAATCAATTCTATACTACGTACATATCAGACATGTAAGTCACTTCAGATCTCATATTACATTTTAGCTCGACTATTCGAAGAATAAGTAGAGCTATCCTACCCACCACGGCGTCGGCGTCACACCTTTGTTTAAGTTTTTCATACCAGTCCGTATTTTGTCAAAACCTTATTAGATAAAGCTTTGAGACTTTCAGCACTTGTGTGCCATCACCATGTCCAATTTTGGGCAAGGGTATATAACTCCATCAAGGTCTTTGACTGAATTATGGCCCCTTTTAACATACAAATCTTGGTTAAATTTTTCTTACCAGTTCATACTTTGTGTAAAGTGTTCAACATATGGCTTTGAAAAAAAATGTGATACCATTTCACTTTCTTATTATGCCATTGCTTTGTACTCGAGCAAAAATATTCCATTTTTACATTTTGTGGGACAAACAAACCAACAGGTTTCAAAGCGTATGAATACTCACTGTCATGACATAAGAAATTATGATGAATCGATTTCAAGTTATTTGTCCAATGTCGCTGTTCACTTTAATGAAAATGATCATTCTCTTGAGGGTTTTTCTTTTATGCCGGTTGATGTTATTCATGTTGATATGAAGAAACTATGCAAAGAAACTTTCTGGATACACAAACTTAAAACATTATGTCCAGACGGTATGAATGCTAAAGTGATTTACCATGCTTAACGACTACATATATATTTTATAGAAACTTTTCTTTTCTTACTGATCCGATAGCCTGATATTACAAATATACCTTTTGTTGCATTTTTTGTTAAATGCATTTTGCCGCTTATTTATGTAACGTTGTTAAGCACGTTGGCGCTATTTTTCACGCTGACGTTACGTCAGTTCCGCTATTTATGTATTATTCTAACACGATCTGCAGCAATTGCTATATAAACATATAGCGAAATCGTCTATACATGAATCTACGATAAAATATGGTTGGCTGTTACATTTCACCCCCTATGATTGTGGCCTAAGAGATTCTACTTCAGTTCCATTACATACAAATTATTTCAGGGCCAAACGGTTGAAAACAGCATTTCAAAAGCATTAATTTGATAAAAAGTCATACTGACTTATGTGTAGGACCGTATTTAAAACACGTTTCGATCACTACGAGCGAATTCAGTTAGCTTAATTAAGATTCAGCGGTGACGTCATAAATGTATGACATAAAGTATGACGTCATAATGATGTGACGTCATATAAAGTTAAGCTCGTAACTTGTAACACAGGGTCAACTCGCCTAATTTGATGATTCTCTTCATAATTAGTTTGCGAGCTGTTAGATTACTAAATTATAAATACTTCTCAAAATTCTGATAAAAAGAAACAAAATTCTATACGTTCCATTGGCTATGCAACTCTTTCTAACCGTAGGGGGTAAATTGTAACAGCATATGACCCGAATGACGTATTACGCTGAAAATGTAGTACTGTAAAATGTGAATTATTTGCGTTGTTAGAATCGAAATAATAAATATGTTCCAATAATTTTATCAATTAATAAAACATGGGCAGTCGTTTGGATGCGAATGATTAAATCACTCGTGCTACGCACTCGTGATTTAATTATTACGCATCCAAACTCCTGCCCATATTTTATTAACTGATAAAATATAGGAACAGATAGATCTATATTATTTCTTAATTCATATGAAGCCTTTCGGCGAAACGTCGGTATATTAAAATTGTAATAGTTTTTTGTGTTTGGTGGTATTTTTCTACTATATTCAACATATGGCTTTGAAACTTTGATCGCTTGTTTATTATAAAAGTCTCTATCTGTAGGTAAGGGTACATAACTCTGTCATCTTTTTGGCTGAAATATGGCCCTTTTTGGACTTAAATATTGGTTCTTTTTTATCTTACAAGTCCTAATTTTGACAAAACTATTTGAAACTTTGAACACTTGCTTAACATCATAATTTCCATCTGTAGGCAAGAATATATAACTCTGTCAACTATTTTGGCTGAATTATGGCCCTTTTGGATTAGAAAATTTGTTCAGTACAAGTCAACGTTTTGTCAAAACTATTTGACATGTGGCTTTTAAACTTTGCCACTTCTTTATCGTCATGATCTCCATCTGTAGGCAGGAGTAAATAGCTATGTCAGCTATTTTGTCTGAATTATGGCTCTTTTTGGACCTGGAAATCAGTTTAATTTTTTCAAACCAATCCATATTTTGTCTAACCTGTTTGTCATATGGCTTTGACCACTTGTTTACCATCATACTCTATATATATAGGCAAGACTACATAACTACAAAGACTTTTGCCCATTTATGGCCCTATAATATAGAAACTAGTTATGTTTCACATACCATTCCATATTTTGTCCAAACTGTTTGATATATGGCTTTGAAATTTTGAATACTTGTCATCATGGTCACACAGCTACTAGTATATAGTGCAAGACTTATCCAAATCCATAAATACAGGTATGTTGTTTTTTTATCTTTTTTTCTTCTTTTGTCTGAAAATCCCTGGTAATATTTTTGACCCCATACTTCCACCAATTCTTCGAATAGTCTTGTTTGTTTGTTATGGTACTGTACAATCATCATTAATATAAATTGGGAGCTTATTTTTACATATGTCATAATTATCTTAAATTATAAGATTAATTCCAGATGAAAAGATTAAAAAACAATTTGTCTTTGAAATTAGAAATATTGGAATTAATGTCCCCACAAAAGGACCATTTCGAACGAAAAAAAATCAGCAAAATTCAAATATATGTGATATTTTGTTAGTGTTTATGGAAATTGTTAATTTTCATTATCGCTGTCATAAAGATGAGACAATCTAAGTATGATCTGGAGATTGGGCTCCCGTGGCCGAGCTCGGTTACAGATGATGTGTGCATCTAGTCAGTTACCGGCATGTACCAGAAGTATGTCTGGCCTAAGGGGTCGCTTGAGTTTCCTGGTACTTGGAAGTTTCAGTAAATACATTTTTGCTGTAGGTGACCTTAAAGGTACTTTAACAAAGTCCTTGTTATGATTTTTATTCTTTATTTCATTTTATTTAGTAGCTATCCAGCTGGTATAAAATTGGGAAATAGATTTTAGTTTTGCTTTGTTAGCAAATAAAACACGATTTTGAGTTCAGACCGATCTGAACGAAAAGTCGTGTTTTATTTGCCAACAAAGCACGCAAAACTAAAATCTATTTCCATTCTAACACGTTCGAATTACACCAGGAAGGGATACTAATCTGGAATCCTTTTATAGGCGGAATATCCAAAAGTAGGTCATATTGTGAAACGTGTTTTAATCAATAAGACAATACACGGTAAAACCCATTCTGTATTGTGCATATAATCAAGTTGGATTTTTGAAGCAACCCGTTTACAATATTTTTCCTTTACATCTTTTTGTGTGTGTGTGTGTGGGGGGGGGGGGGGGGGGGGGCGAGGCTACCTTGCGATGCATGGCTCTATGGCTGTATTTGGGGTGCTCTGAGTTTCTGGGAAATCTACCGTTATATTTTATCTTATTTTGCATTTACATGCAAGATGCGTGCTAGAATTACGCAGATTGCCATTGGAAATGTATTTGCATCATATTAGCACAATTGAATGACTTGTTTATGAGGTAAAACAATAATACTGTGAGATATTTAGTATGTCAACAACCTGCAGGAGTATGCCCTTCTATCAGTTCATATTCAAAATAATGTATAGATTGAATCACTTGTGCTCACAATTTGAGATGTCACTTGGGATGTAGAATTCTTTCATATGAGCCACGCCATGAGAAAACCAACATAGTAGTTTTGCGACCAGCATGGATCCAGACCAGCCTGCGCATCCGCGCAGTCTGGTCAGGATCCATGCTGTTCGCTAACGGTTTCTCTAATTGCAATAAACTATGAAAGCGAACAGCATGGATCCTGACCAGACTGCACGGATGCGCAGGCAGGTCTGGATCCATGCTTGTCGCAAAGTCACTATGTTGGTTTTCCCATGGTGCGGCTCATATGTTGGGGCGATTCATTGAGGTTTCATAAGATCAATGGCACTACCCAGGTACCTGTATCTGCCTGAAACTATGTTCAGAGAGAAAACTGGGGACGTCATCCACCATTTAAGCTCAAATATTGCCCTAGCACCGAAAATTATCTTGGTATGACTTGTAAGCCAACAAATAGAAACAAAAACTTTTTTCTACCTTACTGCAGTTTTCATATTAATTTTCTCCAAAATAAGTAAAAAAACTAACGCTGATTACCTACTGACCTCAGAATTGTATATGAGCCGTGCCATGGGAAAACCAACGTAGTGGCTTTGCGGCCAGCATGGATCCAGACCAGCCTGCGCATCCGCGCAGTCTGGTCAGGATCCATGCTGTTTGCTAACGGTTTCTCTAATTGCAGTAGGCTTTAAAAGCGAACAGCATGGATCCTGACCAGACTGCGCGGATGCGCAGGCTGGTCTGGATCCATGCTGGTCGCAAACCCACTATGTTGGTTTTCTCATGGCGAGGCTCATATAAGCACAGTAAAATGAATTTAATTGTATTTTTACCAAAGATATTTTCTTATAAGTAAATGCTATTCACTTAACATAATGTTCTTTGACCTAAGAATTGTGTTAAAGTGTGCTTTTACCAAAGATATTTTCATATGATTAAATAGTATTTGCTGAACATAAGTTAACTGGCCTAAGAATTGTGTAAATTTGCTGTAGATGGAATCTGTGTTTTTGTCGAAGATATTTTCTTACCAACAAAATAGCCCCATTCAAACCTGTGTCCCGAAGAGTACTGGATTTCTTTCACCGGTTTCTTAGTTGTCTCAACAAAAACACAAAACTTTTCAGTTATTTTGAATTAAAAATAGATGTAACATAATAAACAGTTCTTAGAAATATTTCGTGTTTAATCTATTGACACATATGCCTTGTTACTATATTACTTGTCTAATTGTTAATGTTGACATATACCTCTTTTTTCAATTATTTTGATTTAATTGCATTTTGTTTAATTTCAAACCTTGTATTACTGATAAAAAAAGACAAAGATATTATTTTTAAACAAAATACGTGCATTTTAGGTTGTAGTTTTAAGTATGAACTGTTTATGTTGCTAAACTGCAAAGCATGTATGTGCCAGCAAAATTTTATAGAAAAGTATATTTATAAATTGTTTTTAATAGTGTACTTTTCAAGATTTTTAATCTGAAGAATCTGTATTGCTTTGAAAATCTTGTATTTAAATTATCTCTTAAAAGATTTTTTTCATTTAAATGAATAATGAATAAAATCCTCATTGAATGTCGAAACAGCTTTACATTTTTGTTGTTATAGCTGTTATAAGCTAAAGATAAATGTGCACATTTGTAATATATATATATATATATATACTATGTTAATTTTAGATGAAAACTTTCGCATATTACATTGATAGTTGTATGTATGTTTACGCATTCAGGTAGTTACTAGTGTAAGGTGAGCACACAAGTTCAAATGCTTCAGTAAGTAAAGAACGGTGCTAAGTACCTCTTTCTAATAAAGTTCAACTCCAGATAGATATGTTAGATACTATAGAAGCTGTACTAGAACGTGTATTATGTCAAAAGGAACAGGATTTGGTTCATCTCAGAATTTCAAAGAAATTTATGTATAGAAAAATACACAATTCTAGCTTCATAATTAAAATGGGCTAAAGCGACTTGAGCTGAAAATAACATATGAAAGCTTCATTGAGTATTTTTGTCTAAAGTACACACTTTTAAACTTTCAAGTCGAGAACATTAATTAGTGAAATGTGTCCTTGTACCAGTGTTATAAAACTGGGTTTGTACAGTAGTCTCTCAATACCTCTTTTTTGCCATTGGTTAATCTAAATTCTGTGCCAAAAAAGCTGCCAATCAGTTGCTGAAGATAGATACCGATCGTCAAGCTAAGACATAGGACCTATGGAATGTAAAACCCTTTGAGAATGTAACTTTGTACCTAAATGATATAAATAGTATATTGATTAAAAGCATTTGGTCCTCTCTAGTCACATGGTAACGAATGCTGAATACAGGAGTTTTGAGACCCAAATGTAGCATCTGATTTGACATTTCTGAGCTCAACAATAAAACAAACAAATTGCAGTTTAGCAAACGTTTGAAACTTGTTTTTAGACTTCAGTGGCGGAGCTTCCTGTAGGAAAGTGACTGTTCTTTTTTTTTTTCTCAAAATTTGCCAAAACGTCGATTGATTTTCTTTACATATCCCTCAAAATGCCAACAGAATGTACATGCAACATTCTAGTATTTCAGAATTTTGCCAGAGGACATGCCTAGACTCCAAGGTAGCTGTGCCTGCACATTTTTGTGTATTACACATTATGCTAGAGTGTTGTTGGGTATATTGGGACACCTAACAAACTTTTTTAACCTTGATTTTACATATGCTTGTTTCGGGACAGGACATGAAAATTCTGAATTTCCTATCATTTTCGTTCGAATAAAATTTGGCCCCGGTAAAGGCATATGCACATTAAGTGCAATTTATCTGGATGAAAATAACACCCGTTGGAGGCAGTTTTGGGACACTTAGGAAGATGAAACTGTAGTTTTATCAATCTTATGACATTTGGTTCCAATACACCAGACAGCGATAAAATGTTGTCGGGTATTTTGGAACCATTTACAACATATCATTATGCAGCGCTAACAGCTAGCAGATGCTTTGATTTTGATACGAAGATGTTTTTCACTCTAGAATAAACTATTAAACTGTTAAAATGCGCTTTTTTTTACTTGTAATAATGTCAGGTGTTTTAGTTTCCCTTTTTTACGGGTATAAGTAACTGTATAAGTAACTAAAAGATTTTGCGCTTCAAATTTCAAAATAAGTTAAAATAACAGCATTGACTTGAATGTGCAGACGACATGTAGACGCCTGCAAAAACAAGTGGACTTGATTATCAATTCAGACTAGGAATGATTAAGGAACAGTGTTCCTTACCAAAAATACGAGATGCGGACCAAAACTGCCTACGGTTCCAGAATACCCGACAACGCTCTATGCCCAAGAACTTTGTAACAATGGAGACTACTTTTATTGGGATTTAAAAGCTACCTACTAAACTTTTACTAGACCCCAACTTTACGACATATGTTATTTATTATAGTTTAGGATGGTCAGATATACATAACTTGCACAAAACCCTCTAAGAAAAAAATTATGTTGTACGTGACATATTCGTTGGCATGATTTGCAAATAGAAACTAGATAGTATTAAAAGGAAAATCAAAACTTAAATTTGATAACTGTTTAGATACATAGCGTACCCTGTGATTAGAAAGGACATAAACCTTGAATCTCTGTGTCAAATTTGTTAATATTGTGATCGTGTACATAGCCTGGCTATTAATTGAAATAGAAATGTGTCTAGTAATTTTATTGATACCATTGTACAGATCTAGTTTTTAAAGGAACAAGTATAACATTGTTTAGTGACTTAATATTTGCAATCATTTATTCAACTTTATATGTTTTGTATGGTATCTGATTTCTAACATTTCGTGTGTTCGTGTCGGATGGGTGAAATGTCGAAGTAATGAAAACACGAACGGTCGAAATAATGCTTATTTGTTTCTACTTTAGAGGCGAACACTAGACGACACGAAAAATTGAAGGTGAAATACCGAAAATTCAAGGGCGAACACACAAACGTTTGTATATTTTACTTTTCGTGTCGGCGGGTATTAAAACTTCGTGTTGTCGTCCTTCTTTTGTCGTGTCTTCGTGTATTCGCCATGAAAGTCGAAAGACGAACACACGACAAATAAGCAGTTTTCGACCTTTCATGTTTTCGTGTCTTCGACCCGCCGGCACGAACACACGACAAATGTACAATTTCGAACTTTTGTGTATTCGCCTTCCGGTAGGCATGCGCATAACAATAACACATACAGTCAAACCTGTGTTAAAGACCACCTCTGAACAGAGACCACCTGGCTCTAAAGACCACATGTTTTGTTTCCCACTTTAACATATACAGTTATTTTAACCTGTGAATAAAGACCACATCCCAATATAAAGACCACATTTTGACTCTCCCAAGGGTGGTCTATATAGACAGGATTGACTGTATGCTGCTATAGTTGATATTGAATTTATACATACAGTACGCTTCTGCCAGTCTTACGGAGCATCAATACGCCGCCCTGAGAATGCTATCTAAATAGTATGTTTTACAATTTATAAAATAATATTTGTCCTTAATCTATAAAAGATAATGATTTATATTCCATAAAAGATGTCATTGTAGATTCTTATAAATATTTTATCACTTGTATTGAATTTGTACATACACTAAGCTTCTATCAGTCTTGCGGGGCATATCATTACGCCGACTGAGCTTTGAATGCTATCTAGATAATGTGTGTTTACCATTTATACAACAAAATCTTCTCAATTTATGAAAGAAATTAAATGTTTCATACGCAATAAAACATGTCACTCTTCCATTGCTCATCAATTTGCTTCATTAATGCACATTACTGTATTAAGGCACACTCTATACAAAACATGTGTGGTGTGTTCGTGTCGGCGGGTCGAAGAAACGAAAGGTTGAAAACAGCTGAGTTGTCGTGTATACAAGAAGACACGACAAAAGAAGGGCGAATACACGAAGACACGACAAAAGAAGGGCGACAACACGAAGTTTTAATATCCGCCGACACGAAAAGTGATTAATACAAAAGCTCGTGTGTTCGCCCTGAAATTTCGTTAGTTCGCTTTTCATGTTTCGTTACTACGTGTAGTTGTCTCGAAAGGCGAACACACGTAAAATAAGCATTTTTTTCGACCTTTCATGTTTTAATTCCATAAACTACCCATGTAATCATTAGAGGAATATTATATTTTCTTAATAGATTCCATTGTTCTTATTTTTAGTTTTCATAGAACCAATATTTTTATTCTTATTGAAATCATTTTGAGCATGTTTGGCTTCTGAAAAAAAAACCAATAAAATATCTCTGGTTTATACCGTCTTTCTTTTTAAAGAAATGATAGCCTCTTCTATATAGTACAATGTTTAGTTGTTCCTTGAGTAACCCTATCAGACCCAAACTTTATCTTGAACACCAGTCCCAACTTTTTCAATCAGGCCAACCTTTCACTGGGACACCAGCCTTTAAACCTGTCAGACCATAACTCATACTTTTACCCCAGACTCGTACCATATCAGACCTAAAACTTTAACTTTGACACTAATCTCGAACTCCGTCAGACCCAAGTTTTAACTTGGAAACCTGTCTCGAACTCCAACAGACACAAACTTTAACTTTGACACCAGTCTCGAACACTCTCAGACCCAAATTTTGACCTGGACATAAGACTTGAACACTATCAGACCAAAACTGTGACCTGGACACCAGCCTTTGAACCTTTTCGGATCCAAAGTTTATCTTGGACACCACCCCCTTATCAAACCAAGACACTAGTTTAAAACCTTTCAGACCTAAACTTTATTTTAGACACCAGTCTAGAACTCTGTCAGACCCAAACTATCTTGAACAAAGGCCTCAAAACTCATATTATCTCAAGTGAGGTCCAATTCAGGACAGTTTTCGTATGCCACAACTATTTGATATGCCCAAAAATAAGTTTTGCTAATTTGGGCAGCTTTCTGTGCGGTAAATTTGTGTTGTCTCGAGACATTGTTTTGGCCAGCTGATCGAGTTTACCCTCTGAATTCAGAATACAGCATAAATTTCTGATCCACACCTATAAGACTCTACATGATCATTCCTCAGCATATATAAGGGACAGACTGGATAGAAACTCAAGATCACAATACACTGTATCATTAGTTATTTCAAAGACTAGAAATGTGATGTATGGCAATCTAGACTTTGAGTACACTGTTCCCAGGCTATGGAACTCTCTTCCCATCAAGTTCAGGATTGCTTTTAGAAGTGTGCAAACTGTTATATGAAAGTAAAGAGCAGCATCTTATCCTATCGGTCTTTAAATCCCAGTCTGTCTTCTTTTGGGTTAAAATATGTTGCTTTTACACAAAATGTTTTCTTAGATTTAGATTGTTTACTGCTTAAAAGCAGTTTTTTCTGTTGTTGTTGTTTCTTGAAAGCACTGTTGAATATGTACTTGTACATACCAGTGTGGTTTAATAAAAGTTGACACTGTCATGATGTCAGCAGGTGTGATGTCATTGCCACGTGACATTGTGTTGATGCTAAGGCAGATACCGCTGTTGGTGATATTGTGATGTTGCCGCTGTTGTCAAGTCAAAAAGAGTTTTACCTGAAACAAAGTTATGCTTGTGCTTTGCTAGTTCAGAACAAACAGTTGGTTGCCCGATATCGCTTACATGATCCTGTGTCTTTTATTGAACCAAGTAACCTGTATAATATCATCATTCTTACATTATCTGAGTGAGAAAATAAAAAAAAAGCATCAACGAAATGCCTTTCTGAAGGCATTTATCTCACTTCATTGTTAAATTATATACATTTATGGTTTCAAGGTTGCTAAACTGACTTTAGAGTCACGTCTCAGAAAGATGCCCTGGCATTGGTCATTTTCAAGACTTGGCTCAAAATAAAGCAATCAGATACTGGTCCCTGAAAACTGATTTTCGGTTCGTCTGATATTGAGGAAAAAGATCCACAAGGTATTGTCGTCACTTTGTCCCGGCATTGACGTCGACGTTGGTTAACATTATTGTTTAGGTCAACCTTTTCTCAAAAACTATAACAACTAGAGCTTTGAAACTTTGCACATTTGTTTGTCGTCATTAGGTGACTAGTATGCCAAGGCCAATACTCTGATAAGCATTTGTCAAAGTTATGGCCCTTTTGTACTTAGAAAATGTGAAATTCTTGCTTAAAAGTTTTATTTAGGTCCACTTTACTTGAATGCTATAAAAACACTGGCTCTGAAGCGTAGCAGACTTGTTTATCATCATTAAATGAGTATTTAGGTCAAGAACCATAAATCTGATTTGCAATTTGTCTGAAACATGGTCCTTTATGTACTTTTTAATTTGAATTCTTTTTAGTTAGGTCCACTTTCCTTGAATTCTATGTCAGTTATACCTCTCTTATATATATCTCTCTCTCCCTCTCTCCCTCTCTCTCTCTCTCTCTCATTGATATACTGTGTAATAACTTGTAAAAAGCCGTAACAATTGGCTTTATCAGATGTTTAAGTAACTATACACAATACTCTTAACCACAGACACTTGGGGTCTGGAACCCCCAACCCCTCCTGCCCAAACTACTACGCACCTGTATATATTTTTATCATCATCATTGTATATCCAGGCACAGACTATAATCACACAAGCAGTGTTAAACTTATTTGAACTAATTTGAAAATATATATAATCTCCCACTAGCTTAAAAATACACAAGATATAAATGTTCGCCAGAAATATCTCGCACACCCACCTTGAAAAATCGTCCCATGTTTACTATTTACGCAACTTTCCCGTAGAAATTTGGTGTTCTTTAATAAGATACATATTTTTCTTTACGATGATGTTCATGATAGTACTTTATCTTCACTGCTGTCAACAAAATACGCGAGAAATATTACAATTGTGAAAAATTTTGTTCCATTTACAAAATCTTTCGACTACGTAAGCTGTGACTTCCGGCTTCGTACTATAAATAAACATCGCGTAATGAATGTGGGAACCAGCCGGTTCCAGTTTTCACTGCGCGAAAAATATTTACCGTACGAAGCCGGAAGCCATAGCTGACGTAGTCGAAAGATTTTGTAAATGGAGCGAAGTCAAGACAACACGACAGCACGAAAACTAAAGAGTGCCAACACGACATATTCACACCCACCAACACGAAAACTCGACAGAAAAAATTCTCATGTCTGCGCCCTCTAAACGTTGACTTTTCTCGTAGAAAGTGCCGTGTTTTCGCCCCGAAAACATGGCAGAAATCAGCCTCCATAGTTATGCCTTTAATTGAATAATGTTCTATCCATTTAGCGTGGACCTGGAAGAGGAGCTTACAACACACATACCAGAAATGATGAACAACCGTTTCATTTTATAACAGTTCTTTGGTTTTATTAATTGGACTCTGTACGTCCAGCTGTATGTTATTGTATGATAGTCTTTTATTGTCAGTTTTACGTACATGTCACGTTAACGTGCAGTGACGTCAAAGTTCTCGTTGCGCCCAAGGAAGAGCGCTGTTATATCTTATCTACTGTTTTAGATTAAGGGCATATTAGAATTGAAATAATTTATAGCAAAACCGTGTTTTAACACTATTTATACATGCGGGCGGTAATGCGTCGTACAATTACGCCCGACGTATAACCGCCCGTCGTGCATAAATAGTGTTAAAACACTCTTTTGCTATAAATTATTTTTTAATTAAAGTACAAAGGATTTAAAAGCACTGACCTCCTGATTCTGGCTAAAATGAAATTGGTCATATTATGAACATTAGAATATGAGTTTTTGTTTCTAAACTTTCTGAAAAATACCATATCAAGAAAAAAAAAGATGCCGGACTCGGGAATCTAACCCGGGCAGTCGAGGCAATAAAAACTTCACCACGGTCTTAACCACTACAAAAGCTTTTCAATTTTCAATGTAAAAATCAGTAAAAACAACTAATGTTCACGTGTTTCCATAACACATAGCCTGACAGTAATTAGGTTTCAAAGGTTTCTTAAGAAATATAGCATTAATTTCCTAATACCTCAATTGTTTCACTTTTTTGTTGTCGCTCGATCTGGAGGCCAGTGCCTTTAAATTAAATCTTGCAATTTGACGAAATAGAATATGTTTACAATTCAATCCTTTCTAATTGAATAGTAAGATCTTTATAATTAACTAACCTAAATAGGCCTTAATTCATAAGCAAGTTACTTGACTTTAATGAAATATGAAAAGTTATATAACAATTTACATACGTATTGAGATGAACACCTGCAGCGCCTCATTTAATGTAATCTAATATGTACGGTCTTCCGTTAGGGCTTGCGCCTGCTCCCTATGAACGCAAAGCGCGATGGTATGACGGTGCGATGGCGAAGCCCGACAGTACGATGGCAAGCGCGACAGAACGATGGCGATAACATGACAGTATGATGGCGAAGCGCGACAGTACGATAGCAAAGCATGGCAGTCGATGGACTGTCACCATCGTGCTGTCGCGTTTCGCCATCGTACTGTCGCGCTTTCACTAACGTACTGTCGCGCTTCGCCTTCGTTCTGTTGCGCTTCGCCCTGGTACCATCATACCGTCGCGCTTCATAGGGAGCAGGCGTTGGCTCTAACAGAACACCGTAGATTGAGGATTTTTCTTCTCTGCCGATGTAAACAATACAAAAAGGAAACTAAAAATTTAAATTCATACATTGGATATTACTCTCTTGAAGAGAGGTGCTTCAATCAATATTGAAGAAATATAAATGTAAAGAAGAGGAAGACGAATGGCGGACAGTTTCACGTACAGTGAAATTATTCTGTAATTTAGCCATTTTCTGCAGATTTTTCGGCTTATTTTCCTGTGGTAAGTGTTGATATTTTTAAAGTGTTTCTGTGTTACAGATTTTTATCTCTCCAGTTTGAAAGGATGAAAATGTATTAAAGTCAACCAAAATTTATCATTGTCAGAATGATAACAACCATCAGTTTCATACTTAATTAATCAACATAAATTTTACAGGTTACAGGTTTTGTTTTCATTAATTAAACATCAGGCAGTCAAATTCTTTTCTTCAGTCATTTCGGATATTCCTAGTCATTGTTTTTCTTTCTTAGGTGTGATGTGTAATAAAACTTCTTTTCTTTTCTTTGTAGGTTTTAAATGGGCTCCTTAATGCCCGAGCCCTCCTCGTTTGACTTACCGGGACGGCTTATTTTATGATCTAATAATTCATAGCTGCCATTCGTCTGATGGGGACAGCTACATCCAAAAGTTACCACACTGTCCCTAAACGTCCTATTATTTGGACTACTTATGCCCTTCCTTGATAAAATTCCACATTTTTCGGCATAGCTGTCTCTGCCAACATTTGACCTACTTAAATAACAAATAAAAGTTGTAAATTCATAATTCTTCGACCATTAAAACAACGGGACTGGAAAGAACTGAATAAATATATATATGTACAGTGAAATTAATATACTGTTTCACAAAAATGTTTCGTTACATTTCAACAGAGTATTACATAGATGCAGTAGATACTGTCTCCAATGACATTTATCGAATAAGGGCAAATGATCACTGTAGACAGGAAGTATTTATCAGGGATGGGGTCAATTACTTGGTAACATAATGCATTACCATTACCATTACATTGAGATTTACCCCATTACCATTACCATTTCCATTACATCAATTTTGAAAATGATGCATTACCATTACCATTAACATGCCATGGTACTGCATTACCATTACCATTATATTTAAACATTTTAAACGTTCATAGTATACTAATCGATACTTTTATTCTGAAAGTTGTCACATGTTATGAGTGCACACAGTAAATAACAACTACTAAATGTACATTGTAAATGTATACTGATACACGTATGTCAAATGTTTGATCTAAAATGTCTCAGTTGTCTTGATCATCATCAAAGACTCGAAGTTTAAGCCATTAAGCGTGCATCTGTCCGGCCTGAAGTTTGTTACCCTGCCACTTATAAAGGTCAGGCAATGGCGGCATTTGGTCTTAAGGTTTCCAGATGTATCAGAAGGAATCTTACAATGGGTTTTCAGTTTTTCCATCTTGACTATACTCCAAACTAGATGCGAATGATATACTTATCTATACAGTGAACATATATGGTATAACAAAAAAAACCAACAAAAACATGACATTTACAATATACATTTTGTATAGGATTTAGGATTAAAATGCTGAAATATAACTTTTGATCCTTCAGTCCTGCTTGTTTACTATACCAAATTCCCTGGTTATATATCACAATACATAACAATAGGTATTGTATTAATAAGCTTAGATAATGTGGCAGTTGACCTCAATACAATAGACACTGTAGGACAAAATCCCCTGTGGACAAAACCCCCTTCGCTCATTTTTGCATAGGCGGACAAAACACCCTTCATGATTTTTACAAGGAGGACAAAACCCCCTTCGCTGAATTTTACAATTCAATTCAATTCAATTCAATTCAATAGTTTATTTACGTCTCATCATATGTATGTCACAATAAAACATAATAAAATCTTATAAAATTCATATGCCATTCTTAACAGAATTACAAGAGACGGGTAAGCATAGCTTACTTTAATTAATATATCTGTTATTTATACTATACATGTCATTTTATTTCTAAAACATTTATAAAACAAGAGCTGTCAGTTGACAGCGCGCTCGACTATTCTCAGTGCTTGGTAGTATAATATAAGCTATAAGTAAAACTTTAACATTCCAATAAGCATATTCTAAGTCGAAAAGGGGCCATAATTCAGTCAAAATGCTTGATAGAGTTGTCTGCTCCTGTTTACAGACTGGGGTCATGATTGTAAACAACTATGCAAAATATGAAAGCAAGGAGTACAAAACCCCTTTCGAACTTTTTTTCAAGGAGGACAAAACCCCCTCCGTGTTTTTACAAGGAGGACAAAACCCCCTTCATCCTAGAATCAAAAGGGCAAATAATATAATAATATATAACTTATCAAAGTACCTACGAGTTATTTAACAATTTACTTTAATGAACAGTTCAATGAGACAAACAAACAATTAACAAATTAACAGGTCAATTAATTAAGAGATATTTAAATTAACACTTTTTTTTATCAACAAACTATAATAATTGTATATGTATAGTCAGATTAATTTCAAAGTTACTATGGAACAAACAGTAATAGGGAATCGATCTTACCGATTTTCGTCGCGAAGCGACGAAAATCGGGATCGAATCCCACTACGGTAACATACGAGGGTATCCAAACAACACATACTATCCAAATAAAAAAATATGGAGTTCCGGTTTAGACCATGGGCGTGCGACGACCCCGATGAAATTCGGGATATCACGGTCTTCGTTAATGTTAATAAGCGTCCGTCAGATCAGTAGGCGAAACGCAATATCCGCACAATAAGATGTCTGCGACTCGGAAAGAATATTCAAAGTAAGCTGTTAATTTTGTTGCGTCAGAAGCTAATCACCCGGAAACGTGACTACACTGTTTACAAACATGCCTACTGAGTATATAGCGTTTTTTAAAACGGCGACATTTGGAACATTTTTATATTTAGAGTGAGAGTGGATACAGAAACAGTTGCACTGGCGCCGACATTTGAAATTTGAGAAAACAAAAAACATTCTCCAACGAGTTCTTCAGCTCGGGGAATGAGAGAATAGATTCACCTTTGTGTCGCTTTTCAGATCGTATTTTAATTCCCTTTTCCGGTACTTTAGTTTCTTTGAACTTCTCTGTTACTCACTAAGCTATATTAATTTTTAAAAATTAAGAAATCGGTGATTTTACTTGCAGGCATGATGATTAATGGAATTATTTTACTTTTATATAGAATATGGACGGAAACTCCAGTACAGCATGTGCATGGTTGGACCTGTTGAATTTTTAGAAACGTGAGTAACTAACTTTCCATTGTATAATAATAATGTAAACAAACACCCCACCCATAAGAAGCATAGAAATTCCTTATTTTTTACATTTTTATTTATTCATCAATTTGAAATGGGCCTTTTAGATTATTATTTCTTAAGGCTCACTGCATGTATACACAGTAATTAAATTGAGCTTATGATTCTGCCGATAAGCTGTGCACAGCCTTAGAAATATAGGGAATCAGGTCGGCTCAGGACGTTCGGTTGACCCGAGGTCCCGGGTTTTGACCCGCGAAAATCGAGAAAAACTCGTATTTGCCCCGCATAAATTACGCCACGTACGTCGGCTTGACTCGCGGAAATTTACTTTGATGCATTCAAGTTCGAAAGTTCTCCCCCTTGTCAATCAAAATCCCAGCAAATTTTCAATATTGTTGGGCCGGCACAAGCGGAATATGGCAGTAGGCGGAGCGTCGTATGTTAATTAGCTACCGACAGATGTCAGTCACGCCAAATGACACGTCATTGTCTCGCGGTTTGTATTTAGATGCCTTCTCATTATCAGCGGTGTTTATTGATCAAGTGTAAATGTTAATTGTTTAAACTTGCAGCCTTGATTATCGTGTTTTGTACCACTTTTGTATGTTCGATAAAATTACACGAGCGGTCGGCCGTCCACGGTCTATAGCAAATTTATTACAATGCCGAGGCTTGTTCGGGCCAAAACAATAAATAAGCAGAAATTATACTTTGGTATGATGAGAAAATGAAATTTAAAACAGTTTTTTTTTTTCAAGAATTTCAAACGTTTACTTTCGTTTTCCGTATTTGACACTCGTTTTCAAAGCCCGCCATTTTCGAACATTTTTATCATTTCTTAAAAGTTTTTTTCTAGTACAATCTGAATAAAAAGCCAATAAAACGTCTGCATTTAAGAAAATATGATCACTGTTGCCGAAGGAGCTCTTATTTAGAAAAATTTGCTGAGAATAAAATCATGCAAAGCACCAAACCCCACCCACTTTTAGGCAATGTGCAAAATTAAGACAACTAAAATATGAACTGCTTAAGAAAATTGTTATGACTATTGTACTTGTTTTAGATAAAGTCTGTGGGGTTGAATTAATAACAGTTAAACATTTTTAGCTTGCCCCCTGAAAAGCTGATTTGACTCTTGAAAATCTGATTCTGACCTGAAAATTTAGGCTGAAGGTAAATGACTCTTGAGTTTCAGACCTACCAAACCCCTGTGGCTTATAAAATGAAAAAAAATTTAGATTTTAACAGGCTGGTAACATTGCCCGATCGGGCTTTCGACTTTAAAACTAACATTTTTTAAAAAATATTTAAAGATATTTCTTCAAACTTGGTTCATAGACACAAATTAAAATAAAATATTTGGGTTTGCCTTCAGCTTTGGTAGAAATTCTGAATTATTTCCCCTTTTCAGATTTTTTTTGAAGCATAATTTTGAAGTCCAAAAAAATTATGTGTATATTGGTTTTTGTTCCGTATACTCACATCATTTGACACCGTGCAAATTGTCAACAGTCAGGATAGCGTTGAAAAGTGCAACTTGGCGCAGATATGCAATTCGGCTGTTTCTTTTTTTGGGAAATATGAAATACTGTTTACTGCCGACTGATACAACCACATTTTAAAATAAAATTCGTACTGATAGGGCCCACATTTTAAATTAAGTCATATTGATCCCTAACAAATTTTGTAATTAAAAAAATACGCCCTTATCTGGAGCTCTGAACCCATGCTCGATTAGTTGGTCAGAATTATAAAGGGAATTGAATTCAAACTGTTCCATAAATGCAAGAGTTTAAGAGTTAGTTAGAACCATAATCTGCAGTTGAATATGTAATTACTTTCACAATTCACAGGGCTCAAATTTTGGACTCGCTAAATGCAGTTTCATGGAATGCGAGTTAAGATAAGAATTTCACACAATTTTTTTTTTGCAAATACAAATTGTAGTCAAAATTGTTGCGGTTTTGGTTAATGTTTGTAGATTCGCTTTCATTTGAGGAAAATAGAAACACAACCTTTTTTTTGGTTAGCCATTTTTGTTGAATGGATTACTGATTATATTAAAAGAAATGTAGAGGTCTATCTTATAATTAAATCTGAACGCAGGCTATCTTACTAATTCGTACATGTATACAGTTGAATCGGTATTTATAATATTAGGTACGAAAATTTGCCTTGCCGTAGTTTCAGCTAAGTAGTTAAGTTACGCCATAATGATGCGTTCCGAATTACTTTGAGGGTCATTTTGAGTTATAACGCACAAAATTGTACGCCAAGGAAAACCGTGCAAACAATATTGATGTTCTAGCATGATTTTTAGGATATTCTAACATTTTTAATTGAAAGTCGAAATTTGCAAGTAGATTTCAGATTTAGCAACAGAAAAAAAGCTACATGCAAAAAATTTGCAGTACGTTAGTCAAAAAAGTTAAATTTGAGCTCTGCAAATGCAAACTGAACCCACTCACATTATACTTGTTGTTCCCATGCATTCATTCCTGTTCCCCTAGGAATCCCTGTGAGCTGCCCCAAAAACAATATGTTTTAAGTATTTTTGAGAGTATGAGCTAGACCAGTTGTTTTATGGTTCAAAATTCAGCTTTAAGTTCGGGCATGTGAAATTGGTGTCGGGTTTGGAAAATTTTCTATCTGGTTGCCAGAATGGGTTAGTTGAAATCTGAATTTTGTACACTGCACACTACTCAAATATGTTTAAAGTTATACATTTATGAATAAAGCCCGTCAGATCCCAAATAAACAATTGTAGCATTTTGTGGCTCCCGGTTTTTCATACTAAATGAGGAAGGCAGCACAGATTTTTTCTAGCTGCTTTACAAGTCTGTTTTTGCCTTTTATGTTATCGAGCAAAGTGAAGGCCATAGACCACCAAGTCAAAAAGGTACTTGGAATTCACGGGCTTAAAGTAATGTTTGGCTGTTTCTGGCTGGACAGTCTTTGTAAACAACCTATACTATACAGTGACTTTTCTTTTTCAAAAACTGAAATTTTTAACCGCATTTACTTTGTTTCATTTTAATTTTGCCCAAAATTTGTATGTTTTATTTGTTTAAAAAGTTTTATTTAACAAATTTCTCCCGCCTTTGCCAATAATATAATTGGGTCATTTTTTTGGGCATAAAAATTGAAAAACTGCCCAAAAGAGGGGTTAGCCCTTAAGATTTTGAATTTCAAAACAGTGGTTGTCCATGTTTTTCTTAATTTGCTCACTTTTCACTATTTTCAGGCATTTGGGCATTATACAGAGTATTGTTGTACTGTCCAAAGTGCTTTTTGACAGACTGAAACCTCTTGCTTGCAGCTCTTAAGGTATTTCTATCTTTTGTTTCTTTATTATATGTTGCAGCTGTGGGAAGCAGTTTCAACCCATTCAAAAAGCATGATAATTACTGTATACAAATTAGTATTTGTTTTGGGGACAGATTTTTGCGATTGAGTCAGTGAAACAAAATTTCAAATCCAAAGGGAAACATTAGGCGTAAAAAAAATTGTCTGTTTCCTGTATCCTGACCTACCATAAATTTTTGGCCAAAACCTAAATGTTTTTATGGCCTTTGAGAACATTTTTTTCAACTTTTGACAAAAAGTCGCAAAACTGCACTTTTTATGCTTTAAACAGGACAGTGATGTTATAAATCAACTTACTGATGCTCTAGAGGCTAACCCCTATTTGTATTCATTTTTGACACAAAAGTAATTTCCAAAAAAGTCTCCCTAAAAATAATTTTAAAAAACCCAAAGAAAAAGATTTTCCGCCCTACCTACCCTAATTTTTTTAGCATGTTACCAGAAACAAAGAATTTTTTTGGGCCCTTTAGTAAAGACCCCAATTTCATTTTCTTGATGAAAAAACATTTCTGGCAAAACCATAAATTTAATACATGTATGGCAAATTTAAACAATTATTAGCTCGATCACCTGTCACAGGGTGACAACATGAGTTGATGTCCGTCATAAACATGTGTCAACAATTTGTAAAAAATTTCTTCAGAACCACTGGGAGATTTACACCAAACTTCACAGAATGATCATGGGGTGGTCCTCTTTCAAAATTACCCAAAGAATTTAATTCCATATAGAACTCACTGAAAAGAAAAATTTGAAAATGATTTCTTGTCAGAAATTGTTACCCGGGCAGGGCTTTTCACCCTTGTATGACAGAGGCCTATATTCGGCCACTTCCCAATCCAAAAATATTGCTTTTTTTTCCCAGCATCCCAAACTGCAAGGTAACTTTTCCCCAAAAATCACTCAACAAATGGTTTTATTTTGTTTACAGTTTAGTATTACCGGAGGAAGCGGTTCTCAGATATTGATTTTTTAGCTCATCTGTTACAAAGTGACAAGGTGAGCTTTTGTGATCGCGCTGCATCCGTTGTCCATCCGTCTGTGCGTGCGTCCGTAAACTTTTGCTTGTGACCACTCTAGAGGTCACATTTTTCATGGGATCTTTATGAAAGTTGGTTGGGGTCTCTTTTTATCAATTTACAATGTTTGATTTGTGTTTTACAGGTTTACTTCTTGAGAGCCGTCAGCTACAAAATGGAAGGTCAACAAATCCAGTATACTTGAAAAGCAAGAAAGAAACACCAGAAAATATGAAAGACAGAAGAACAAGAGAACTTGAATAAAAAAAAAACTTTTTAAGGATAGGAATTCAGGATTTACTTGGAAACTAAATTTTTTTTGGGAACCCCGTGATTGACGAAGCTCTGTTACTTAAAGAGTTTAATGTATTATCACATTGGTTTTGTTATTGTCGAGCCCGCTTGTGGAAGCAAAGACATAGTTGTCCAAATGTCTGTTCGGTGAATGTGCATGTGTGCGTCTGTCCGGATTTGTTTGTCCAGACCATAACTTGGACATGCATGGAGCAATCTTGTTTATATTTGGTATAATGTTAACCTCAGTGAGACGGAGTGCCATGCACAAACCCAGGTTCCTATCTAAAAGGGCCCAAAGGTCACACTTACAGGTCAAGGTCAAATCCAAAAATGATTGTCGGAGCATTTTCTTCTTCATGCATGGAGGGATTTTGATGTAACTTGGCACAATTGTTCATATCATGCGACAGTGTCTTGCAAAAGGGATCCTAGAGTTACTTCCCTTTGTTACTATAAATAGTTTTACATTTGTAACTTTTTATTATGGTCATTAGGGAAAAATCAAGACCACTTTTCGTAGTACAAATGCATGTTACATCCAATTTTCAGGTGTATTTTGACCTATCTCTGCTGGTGCGGATTTTTGTGTGGACTTAGAATTTTTTTATATATTTTTTTTATGCCCCCGAAGGTAGGCTTATAGTTTTTGAACCGTCTGTCGGTCTGTTCGCAATTTTCGTGTCTGGTCCATATCTTTGTCATTGATGGATGGATTTTCAAATAACTTGGCATGGGAATGTGTACCACAGTAAGACGACGTGTCGCGCGCAAGACCCAGGTCCGTAGCTCAAAGGTCCAGGTCACACTTAGACTTTTAAAAAGGAAGTGCATTGATGGGCATGTCCGGTCCATATCTTTTTCATCGATGGATGGATTTTTTAAATAAAATTGACGTGAAGTGTACCACAGTAAGACGACATGTCGCGCGCAAGACCCAGGTCCGTAGATCAAAGATCAAGGTCACACTTAGACGTTAAAGGATAGTGCAGTGATGGGCGTGTCTGGTCCATATCTTTGTCATCGATGGATGGATTTTCAAATAACTTGGCATGAATGTGTACCACAGTAAGACGACGTGTCGCACGCAAAACCCATGTCCATAGCTCAAAGGTCAAGGTCACACTTAGACATTAAAGGATAGTGCATTGATGAGCGTGTCCGGTCCATATCTTTGTCATCCATGGTTGGATTTTCAAATAACTTGGCATGAATGTGTACTACAGTAAGACGACATGTCAGGCACAAGACCCAGGTCCGTAGCTCAAAGGTCAAGGTCACACTTAGACGTTAAAGGTCATTTTTCATGATAGTGCATTGATGGGCATTTCCGGTCCATATCTTTGTCATTCATGCATGGATTTTAAAATAACTACGCATGAATGTGTGACACAGTAAGACGACATGTCGTGCGCAAGACCCAGCTCCGTAGGTCAAAAGGGCCTTAACTCTGACATCATTCAAAGTGCCATCAGGGGCATGTGTCATCCTATGGAGGGCAGCTCTTGTTTTTAATTATTTTTTTTTAAATTTACGTTCCTTTGTTGTTACTGTAATAAACTTATATTGTAACTTTTTGCAATCTTTTTTTATTTGGCATAAATGTTTGCCTCAATGAGACAAGGAGTGTCATGTGCAAACTCCCAGTCCTTTTGACAGCTGGCGGGCTCGACATATTGCCCAGGGCATATAGTTCTCATAAAACATAAATAAAGTTTCATTAATCTTATTTTGATAATTGTTTTCTGGTTTATTTTGTAAAGAATGTCTACTACATTTTAATTAACATAGTTACAGTTTAAAATAATATTTTTCATGAGGGTTTTAAGAGAATGTTCTGTTATACCCCCATGTAGTAGCTTGTCTGTCTTTCAGTCAGTTGGTTTTCATGGCTTCAGATGATAACTCATGAAAGCTTGACCCATTTAAATATTTTTTGGTAAATAGGTACAGGTCAAGACGACTTTGGGGTCAGTTTGGTCAAAGGTCAAGATAACTTGCCAATGCTTTGGCCCGGGATCATAGCTTTTGTAACCAGGCGTAACATGATAAAATACAGGTTGTTTTAAATTTGAGGTCAATTTGATCAAAGGTCAAGGTCACATGACCTCGAACAGTTGAACCGTTTCCGAATGAGACCTTGAGCCTAGGATGATTAAGTTTGGTACACAGGTGTTACATCATGAAATACAGGTCAAGTTTTACTTTGAGGTCAGTAGGTCAAGGTCACAATAAGGCAAAATAGTGAAAAGTTTTTCAGATTATAATTGAGAATGCTTGAGCCTAGGATCATGAAAATTGTAGGGAGGTTGATTATGATCGCAGGTGACCCTAATGATGTTGAGGGGCAGTAGGTACAGGTAAAGGTCACACTGACCGGTTCTTTAAAATAATGCATGGAGGGGCACCTGGGGTTTTCCTCCACCATTTAAAACTGGAAAGTCGCCATAATGACTTATCCTGTGTCTGTGTGATGTTAAATTCAACAAAATAACGGTTCTTTAAAACGTTTTTTATATGCCCGAAGGGGCGTGTTATGTTATGACGCTGGTGTCTGTCTGTCCGTTAGCAATTTTGTGTCCGCTCTGTAACTCTTTAACCCCTTGAAGGATTTCAAGGTCAAGGTCACACTTCGGAGTCAAAGGTCATATCAGTTTGTTTCGTGTCCGCTCTGTAACTCTTGAACCCTTGAAGGATTTTAAAGAAAAATTGACACAAAATGTTCACCACACCAAAAACGACGTGCAGAGCGCAATGTTCCGGATGACTTGCTTCAAGGTAAGGTTCACACTTAGGGGTCAAAGTCATATCAGTTTGTTTCGTTGTTGCTCTGTAACTCTTGAACTGCTGGAAGGATTTCAAAGAAACTTGGCAGAAATGTTTATCACATTGTAACGATGTTTCAGAGCACATGTTCCGGATGACTCACTTCAAGGTCAAGGTCACACTTAAGGGTCAAAGGTCATATAGCTTTGCTTTGTGTATATTGCTCTGCATTGCAGTGCTCTTGTTTTTATTTGGCAGATCTCTTTTTTGTTTCTTACAATAATTTTTTTTTTTTGAATTTTTCCCTTTTTGTTACTATAAATAGCCCTATTTTGAAACTTTTTTATTATTGGCCGTAGGAAAAACCGAAGACCACTTTTCTGTGGTACAACCCTGGATGGTTTCCTCCAATTTTAAGGTGTATTTTTACATACCTATAAATTTAATAAGGAATTTTTTGTAGACTTTGAATATTTTTTTTGTGGACTTAGATTTGTTTTTTTGAAGTTTTCCTTTTGTTGTTCCAGTCCTTTGGGGCTTTAAAAAAGTCAAGTTCTTAAAATTTTGCTCCCATCCTATAATTTTAAGCCTTCGGGCGGCGCTCTTGTTGGACAATAACTTCAGGAATGCTTGGGATGAGAAACACAAAATTTAGTACAAGGTTGGTCTTGACCAGCAGATTACCTGTATTGATTTAGAGTTCCAAAGATCAGAATGACCGGGAACATTTAAACCTTTTCCATGCAACAAGGTGAGCTTTTGTGATCGCCCTGTGTCCGATGTCCGTTCATCAGTCCGTCATCAACAATTTGACTGTTAACACTCTAGAGGTCACAATTTTGACTAATCTTTTGAAACTTGGTCAGAAAAGTTAACCTCAGTAAAACCTTTGGGCACATTTGATATTGGGTATCTGGGATCAAAAAAATAGGTCACCAAGTCAAATCAAAGGAAAGCTTGTTAACACTGTAGAGGTCACATTTAAGACTATATCTTCATGAAACTTGGTCAGAATTGTCATCTTGATGATCTCAAGGTCCAGTCTGAATCTGGGTTATGTAGGATCAAAACAAGGTCACTAGGTCAAATCAAAGGAAAAGCTAGTTTACACTCTAGAAGCCACATTTATGACCATATCTTAATGAAAATTGGTCAAAATGTTCATCTTAATGATCCATAGATCAGATTCAAATCTGGCTTAAGTGGGGTCAAAACTAGGTCAAACCCGGTTAGATCAAGGGAAAAGCTTGTTAACACTCTAGAGGTCACAATTTTGGCCCAATCATAATGAAACTTGGTCAGAATGTTACCCTCAATAAAATATTGGACGAGTTTGATATTGGGTCATCTAGGGTCAAAAACTAGGTCACCAGGTCAAATCAAAGGAAAAGCTTGTTAACACTAGAGGCCACATTTATGACCATATCTTAATGAAACTTGGTCAGAAATTTAATCTTGATGATCTATAGGACAAGTTAATTAAATCTGGGTCAGGTGGGATTAAAAACTAGGTCACTAGGTCAAATCAAAGGAAAAGCTTGTTAACACTCTAGAGGCCACATTTATGACTTCATCTTCATGAAACTTAATCAGATGTTAATCTTGATGATCTTTAAGTCAAGTTTGAGTCGGGTCATGTGGGGTCAAAAAAATGGTCACCAAGTCCAAATAAAGGAAAAGCTAGTTAACTCTTTAGAGGCTCATTTATGTCATATCTTAATGTAACTTGGTCAGAATGTTATCTTGATGATCTTTAGGTCAATATGTAGGTGAGCGATACAGGGCCATCATGGTCCTCTTGTTTATTGTTCTTTTTTTAAGAAAAAATTGTAATTTTAAAAATCAGATTACAGCAAGTCACATTTTCTTTGTTTTGACAAAACTTATTTCAAAGCCTGACAAAAGCATCCAGTACTGTTATTAAAAGTTGTTATTCACAGTTGAGCTCTATTTCTTGTATGGATAAAACAAATTGTGTGATCTGTGATTATTATAAATGTGTATACAGATAAACCCTTTAAAAATGTGAACAGTTTATTCAATAAAAAAAGTGTAATGCAAGTCTTTGTAATGTGTATATAAAAGCAAAATTAGGATTTGTTTTTCGAGTAATTTCAGAATTACAATTAAACAAATAGAAAAATCAAGCCTGCAAAAAGAAAGGGTAATATGTTCCCTAGACTGAGCTCTTAACCTGCCGTGGTGCAATAGATTGTTGATGTGTGTCTGTCTTGTTAACAGTGGAGTTGCAATCTAGTAACTTTTTTAGTTTGTATGATTTTTAGCTCGACAATACGAAGTATAGGAGAGCTATCCTACTGCCCAGCGTCGGCGTCTTTCCGCGTCCCCACCTTGGTTAAAGTTTTGGTTTCACTTTCTCTTTTTTCAAACCTTATCTCTGTAATTACTTGATGGATTTGATTCAGACTTGAAATACTTATTCCTCATCATCATCCACATCATTGACATAAGGGCCATAACTCTGGCACCCAAAATTTCATGAATTATCCCCCCCTTTTTTCTTAGATTTTCAGGTTAAAGTTTTGATGCACTTTAACTCTATCTCTGTTATTATTGAATGGATTTGATTCAAACTTTAAAATAGTTGTTCAACATCATCACCCCCATCATATGACACAAGGTGCATAACTCTGGCACCATTTTTTCATGAATATTCCCCTTTTTACTGAGAAATTTTAGGTTAAAGTTTTGGTGCACTTTCACTCTACCTCTGTTATTACTGAATGGATTTGATTCAAACTTAAAATAATTGTTCAGCATCATCACCCAATCATATGACACAAGAGCGTAACTCTGGCACAATTTTTCATGAATTATTCCCCTTTTTTACTTAGGGAAATTTTAGGTTAAAGTTTTATGCACTTTCACTCTGTCTCTGTTATTACTGAATGGATATGATTCAACTTAAACAATTGTTTAACATCATTACCCTTATCATATGACACAAGGTGCTATTTTGGGACCCAAATTTTTCATTTAATTATTTCCCCTTTTTACTTAGAATTTTAGGTTAAAGTTTTGATGCACTTTCACTCTGTCTCTGTTATTTACTGAAAGGATTGATTCAAACTTTTAAAAAAGTTGTTCAACATCATCACCCACACCGTATGACGCAAGGTGCATAACTCTGGCACCAAATTTTTCATTAATATTCCCCCTTTTTACTTAGAATTTTAGGTTAAAGTTTTGATGCACTTTCACTCTGTCTTGTTATTACTGAATGGATTTGATTCAAACTTAAAATAGTTGTTCAACATCTCACCACACTATATGACACAAGCTGCATAACTTGGTACCATATTTAATGAATTATGCCCCTTTTTGCTTAGGTTTTACTTATATAGTGTTTTGATTCATTTTATCTTTACCTCTCTTATTGCTTTTTAAATTGATATTTTTTGACATAGACACAGGCTATTGTTTCAGTATCTTCATTCCACAATTGGAGTCATTTAAACACTCCCGTGACAGCTCTAGTTTCTCAGATGTGCCCGTTTCACTATCCAGCATCGAAATGTCGAGCGCGCTGTCTACTGTGACAGCTCTTGTTGCTTACTGAACACGGTATGAGTGATGTGATCACCTTAAGTATGTCATTGTGCTTCTCAACAATTTGCTGTTAACACCCTAACTAGAGGGAGACAGTTTTTTTTAAATGTTAAAGGGATGAGTTGAAGTCTGATCGATTCCCGATTGAGGCAGTGCCTTATTTCATATTAATTGTATATAATAGAGTAAGTACATCAATTATCCATATTATAATCATTAATTATAATTATCTTCAAGACATCTCTTTCTATAAATAAAATGGAAGATTAAAAAAAAATTTAAAGTGTATAATCATATTGTTTGCCCTTTTGATTCTAGGATGAAGGGGGTTTTGTCCTCCTTGTAAAAAACGTGAAGGGGGTTTTGTCCTCCTTGTAAAAAATGCGAAGGGGGTTTTGTCCTCCTTGTAAAATTCAGCGAAGGGGGTTTTGTCCTCCTTGTAAAAAACATGAAGGGGGTTTTGCCCGCCTATGCAAAAACGAGCGAAGGGGGTTTTGTCTGCAGGGGATTTTGTCCGGATTCCGATATTTTCCAATACAGGTAACTAATAATTACTTTGCAATATAGCCCCTACATAATTTTATGATGGATTATCTTTGAACATATCTGGACTTATTGGACTCAACTGCCATATTATCAAAGTTTATTAGTACTTGTTGAATAGCTCATCTTTCACACCTTATATATCTGGTCAAACAATGGACTGCTCAACACCTTCATTGTGATCAGAGGGTAAATTTATTTATTGAAGACAATAAAGGCATTGATTCCATCAATACATAAATAAGTAATGGCAAGTAATGGAAAACTAATTGACCATTACCCTCATTTTTTTAACTATTTATACACGTAATATTGGAGTTTGAGTACACGAGTCTTGGGACTCACAATTTGTGTAATTATTTAGGTATATTAATTGTAGTTGACGGTCATGGTGAACTCGAGTATCTACGTAACCTCTGTAATGTACTTGCAGATTGATTTCCACTGCTTGATTAAACTTACAGGAATAAATGCAAGTGTTTGATATGACTTTGAATGGCAAATTGTTGTCTATTTAATTGTATATCTACCGAAAAGTGTTAGAAATGCAGTACTAATTTAAAATTGCACAGAATATTCAAACTCTTTTGTAAATCGTCATAATTATGTCAAGAAGTAATGCATTTCTTATATAAACAACGCACAGAAATGTAACATTTCCAATACATTAAATCCACATCAACGCCGGATATCTTTTTTAAAGACATTTTTGGTTTTATTATTTTCCGAATTACATAAGTACATGACCAAGAATTCTTTCGCCATGTTATTAAGGTATCTTACATACATAATAAACTTTGCTCTGTGTCACCTAAAGAAAAAGTGACTTTTTATGGTTTTTCAGATAGGTACACTGAATCAAGAAAACGTTGAATACAATAGGGTTATTATAATAGTAGCTCGATCTGGGATACTGTATTCGGCTCGAGTAGATTTTACCAGACTGGATCTCACGAGGCGCGCAAAATCCACGAGAGCCGAATACAAAATCCCAGACTTAGCTACTGCTATAATGACCCTTTTATCATATACCTCCACCTTTCAGTTTGTTGTTCTTTTATCGAACAAAATCTTAAATGCTTGTCGATGTTAGAATAGAAATGAGTGAAGGTTTAGTGTGCACTATTTGCAGAACGGTGCCAGGTCATGCATATTAAATAAAATTAGTCCTGCAACATACAATACAAAAGGTACACTAAGGAATTTTTTCTGCCTGTTCATATTTACTTGTGAAATACAAGCTATGTTTTTGACAGAATTTATATAAGTATATAGTAAAGTGTTTTACTGTACGTGGACTATTTCCTTGTCGTTATAAAAAATAATAAAACAGGCATCTCAGAGGAACACCCAGCTTTTAAAATCAGTGTCTCTCACAAATATTGGGGTCCTCGGGATCCCGGGTCATTGTTAATGTCGAGGCCTGTTAATTAAAATTCATTTTTGATAAATCCATTATATCATTATCTTTTGTCACCCTGTGAATATGACTGCAAAGTTATCATTCATCTCTAAACTAAAGAAATAATAGTAAGAACAACAGCAAAGCTAGGAAGTATATGGTCAAAAACGGTAACAATAGTTTAATATGCTCCATAATGTCAACGGGAAGGATAATATCAAGAGCTTTATTTCATCATCTCCTCGAACCACTTTATGATTTGATTAGCAAGGCGCTAGCCAAAGGCTAGCAGCTTTTTGTTTCAATGTTGTTCTTCCTGTTTCAATCATGAAATTATAAGTGTATTCAGTTTACATGTTTTCCACTAAAGTGAAACGTTTTAATTTGTATACCGCATCTCGAAACCTCGTATTTAAAGATGTCCAATAAGTAATGAGTTAAGCCGATCTTGTAAAAAGTGTATCACTTCATTTACATAAAAGCAGGAAAAGTGTCTGATGCACTTGAACAGGCGGTTATAGACCGGGAACACAATGCAAAAGGCCGACAGCCACACCTCAGCGAAATTATGGCATTGGCGTTATTTATGGAGGGAAGTAGTATAGGGGTCTCTTGGGCGCCACGACTGCGCATGCGTGAGAATGACGTCATGCGCGGCGGCCATTTTGAATTTTATTTTTAGAATGACATCATCTTTTTATTTTAAGAATGATCTCACTCTGCTATTTATATCTCCCAGAAGTATATAGAGCTGACTTATATACCATTCTAGGGCGTGTTCGCGCACATTGAGGGTCAGGTGCTCAGCCCTAGACGGGGAAATAACTTTAAAACAAAATATTTCAAGAAAATCAAATAAATATTAATTATATTTGAACATATAGATTTATCTATAATCTAAATGAAAAAATACATTTGATAATAAAACGAACAAAAATTATTTAAAAAAAGAACGAATAAATTTTATTTTTTTAAACAATTTATGGAAAAAAAAAGGGGAAAAAAATTAATTTTTAAAAAACAAAAAAAATTTGGAAACTTTGCCCAAAAATTAAAATTTTACAGAAAAATTTAAAAAAGGAATTTATAGGGAATTTTAAAATTTTAAAAATATCAAATATTTTTTATCTATAAAAAAAATTGAATTATACTTTTTTATTAAAAAAACAATATTTGATGCCCCCAAATAACAAATAAATAATTTTTTAAAAAACGAAAAAATTTATTCCATTTAACTAAAACAAAAAAAACTTTTTCTTTAAAAAAAAAAGCTTTCATAACTAAAAATTAAAGACTTTTTTTTGGGGGCTTAAGATTTTCCCCCTCCTTGGCGTACACTGACAAAAAAAAATCCAACCCATAAGTGTATTATTCCTAAATGCCCCTTTTTTTCGGACCGTTTTTTAAAATTTGACTTCATAAGCTATAAAATAGTTAAAAAAACATGAGTGAATAAAAGGGTGATCATGGTAAAAAGGCCCTAGCTGTGTTGTTTTAAGGGGCCGGAAAAGGCCCAATAAAAATTTAAAAAAATGTCAAATTTAAAACCCTTTTAAAGTCCCAAAATGTCTGGCTTTAAATTTTTTTTTTATTTAAGAGGGGAAATTTTTTTTAAAAATTAGCCTATTAAAATGCCCCAAAGTTAACCCATTTAAAGTCCCCGTGTTTTCGGGCCTTATGTTAAATTTTAAAGGCCCGGGACGCATTAAAATGGATTTTGGATTTTTTTAAATTTAGCAGTTTTTAAACAAAAAAATTTTTTTAAACCCCTTAACCCAAAGGGGAATTGTACTCTTTTAAAACTTGCCTTTTTTTGGGGGAACGGTTTTCCCCCAATTTTAAACCCATTTTTAAAGCTTTTTTTTAACAAATTTTTTTACTTGCCCAAATCAAAATTAAAAGATAAATGACTTTTACAAAAATTTACAACCTTTGAAAAAAAATTTTTTGTGGCATAGATTTTAAGAAGACCCCTGCGAGTGGGTTTAAAAAATCATTCTAACTTTAGAATTCAACCGGCAACATGGAAAAAATAAGCAAACGTTTGGGAATGATGGTGAATATTTTCACCCGACGCAGATGAACTCTTTAAATTTTTGCGGCGAGGGGGGGAAATACGGGAATTCCCCGGGGGGGTTTGCGGTTCCGTTTTTTTTTAATTGGGGGAAACCCCAAAATTTGGGTAAGGGAACTTTTTTCGGGGAAGAGTTAAATAACAAACCCTTAAACTTTTTTTGGAGAGCCAACTGCCCAAAAACAAAAACGATAGGGAAATTTGGCCCTGAATTTACTTAAGAGAGCAGGGAAAAAGTTGAAAGAGTGAAATTAAAAGCGTTACAATTTGTTTGACGAGAGGGAAGAAACGCGGCGCTTGTTTTCCCAGATGGGGGGGGGGCCCCCTACTCACCAGGGTTACAGATAGGTCGGAGAAGAGCCCCAGCCGGGTTCCATCTCATAAAACCCACCCTAAGGGCCTTGCAATATACAAACAAAAAAAAACCCAAAAAAAAAAAAAAGGGGTATGAAAAAAAAATGGGGGCCAGTGGACAGGACATTTCAAGTCAAAATAAAAATGAACAAAATACAGGGGGAAAAGACTAGAAAATGGGGAGGCAAGGCCCCCAAATTAAAAATGTTTGAGGGAACGTTTTTAGGGGAAAACCCCCGGGGCGTTCGGGCAGGGAACGATTTGGGACGTTTTTGTAATACTTTCCAAAAAAGGATTCATGCCCTATTTCTTTCCTCCCCCGCCCTGGGACAATTGAAATGCCGATAAAGTAATGGAAATTTATTGGGGAAAGTGCAAAATTTAAGCAAAAAAGGGACTTGTCCATGGGAACGAAATTTAGTTTTTTCATTTTTTAAAGGCCCTATTGATTTTCCCTTAAAGGAGGAGTTTAGACGAAGGATCACTAAACTAAAAGGGAAAAAAAAACCAATTCTTTTAACATTTAAAAAAACATTATTTCACCAAAAAAAAATGACGACCAGATGTGTAGGGGGCCAAACGAAGGATTTCAGCGGGGGCAAAAATTAAAAAAGATGTACGCAAGAAAGAATGGAAGAAAAAGAAAAAAAAAAAGACAAAAGAAGAGTAATCTAAAGTTCATATTTAAACTTTCAAAAGTACCAGAAAGTTACTTAAACTTTTAAAAGGAAAGAAAAGAGATGAACAACGACATTTGGCGGTCGAAAAATAACCCCCAAATTACTAAAGGGTCCCTTTTGGTTGGGGACCAGGGGTTTTTTAAAAAGGGATTTTTCGCGGGGAAATTTAAAAAGAAGCCCGGGGAAGAAAGCGTCAAGGTAGTTACCCCAAAATTTTTTGGGTAAAAAATTCTTTAAACCCAAGCCCCCCTTTTTTTCTGACGAGGCTTTCCAAAGTTTTTTACTTTAAATTAGTGGTAACACTCATTCCATCCCAAATTGGTAGTATAAGGGGCTTTTTCGGGCGCCTTTAAATTTTTGGGGAAAAATCCCTAAAAAATTTAACAAAACAAGGAAAGACATATTTCGAAACCTTTTTGTTCTTTTGGGCAAACGGAAGAAAGGGCCCCTAAAACGGGGGGGCGCCAGTAAAAATGAAAAGAAATTGCAACAGGGGCCCGTGGGGTTCAAAAGTGCAAATAAAAAACCAAAAACAAATACCCACACATAAAAAGGAAAAAAAAAAGGGAAAACCCAGGGGAACCTCACAGGGGGACAAATGGTGGAAGTGTTTCCTTATGCTAAAAAGTGTTAAGATTGGGATAAAAACGAAAGGGGAAAGAAGAAACCGTGCGGGAGTATATTGCAGTTCTTTAAAAAAAAATATTTTTTTTGGGAAGGAAAATTTGTTTTTTTTAAAAGAGCCACCCCCAAAAGAAGATCACATACCCAAAGTTCATTTTTTTTTTGTTTTCGAGAGAAGTCAAGATGAAAAAATCAGTGTTTGGGAAATGGATATGTCCCCTAAAAAAAAAATTTTTGTTTTGGGAAAAAGAGGGCCAACGCAACGGGTTATGTAAATTTTGCTCCAAATGCCCAAAATTGTAGAACGCCCCGGGTGGGGTTTAAAACCCGCCGCCCCAATTTGTAGGGGGGCCCAAAATTACGGTGTTTTCCCGAATGCATTAATAAAAAAAACTTACCCCGGGAATCCTTTATATGAAAAAAATTTCGGGTCCCCGTTTTAAAACAATGGGGAAAACCCCCTTGGTTGCCTGCTAACGAAGAGGGGAAGGGGGCCACCCCCCGGAACTTTTGGGGGTTTAAGAAAATCACGTTTTGAAGGAAGGTGATACCGCAAAAAAAATTGGGGGAAATGGTTGTTTTCCCTAAACAACATAAAATTTTTTAAAGTGTTTTGCCCACAAAAATAAAGGGCTACGACGGTTTTTTCCCTTTTTAAAGAATCCCCTTAAAAAAACCAAATTCCCTTAACCCAAACAAAATCTTTTAAAAGGGGCGGACCCCAAAATTTTTTAATTAAACGGGGAGAAAAGTTTTTGCATTTTTAAAGGGGGATTGACAGTCCCCCAATTTTTTTTATCCCATAAAATTTTTAAACCTGCGTTACCGAAAAGCCTTTGGATTGGGATAAATTTTAAAAAAAGGGGGTGGTTTTCCTAAATTATTTTTAAATACAAAAAAAACCAAAAATTTAAATTTTGGAAACCCTCCCCTGGGGCTAATTTTTTAGGGTTTCATTTTTTTAATAAAGTGGGGAAAAAGGGGGAGATCTGATTTGTTAGCAGGGTTTTTATCAAAAAAAGAATGATTTTTGTTTGATTTTGAAAAAAAAAAGTTTAAAATTTTTGTAGAAGTGATGTTGATTTTTTGGAAAAGCGTGTTTAAAATTTGGGAAAATTTTACTTTGAATGTTTACGGGGTGAAAAAGAGGGGTTTGAAATAAAAAAAAAAGGGGCGGGAAGAAAAAATTTTATTTACGGGGGGTAAAATCCATTTTTTTCCCGGGAACAAAGTTTCCTTTTTGAAAGAACTATTGAAACCAAATTTTTAGAAGAAAAAGGGGAAAATTTAAAATTAGGGGGACAAAAAACTTTTTTGGGAAAACCCCCCCAAAATTAGTAGATGGAAAAGGCTTTTATGTATTACCAAAAAGAATGGATCCCACGGAAACCGAATCTCCCGGGAAAAGGGGGAATTTGAGGAAAAAAATTTTTGTAGAAACAATGTTTACCCAAAAATTCCTCCTGGTGGTTACAATAAATCAATTTTGGGGAAAAAGGGTCTCTATAGAAGGTTTTAGAAGGGTTTTGGCACATAAAAAAAATAAAAAAATTCAAAAAACGCTTTAAAATATTGGGGGAAAAATTTTTTTCCCCAGGTACAGGGATTATAAATTGGGAGGGGTTTTGTGAAGAAAAAAACCCACAGCTTTAAAGATTTAAAATTTGGAAAGCTTTCCCCCTGGATGCCGAGTTTTTTCCCAAGGGATTTAAACCCCAAAAATCCGCGTCATTCCCATTTCACCAATCAATCCTTTAAAACAAAACTTTTGGGGTTTGACAAAAAAAAAGAAGTTTTTTACAAAGAAAAATTTAAGGAATGAAATTTTTTTTTGTATTTGGGCCCAAAGGGAAATTTCCAAAAAACCCAAAAAAAATTTCCAAAATTTGAGATGAAACGTTTAAAATTGATAATTTAAAAATTTAAAGACAATTAGACCCTAGGGAAATTTTCTTCGGGGGAACCCCACCAATGCCAGAAAAATCTACCCCATTTAAATGAAAGCGAGCAAGTCAAAAAAGGGGAAATTTCACAAATTTTTTACCCTTGGGGGCAACAAGTATTCCCATTTATCCTGTGGGGTCACCCCTTCATAAAAACGAAATTTTTTAAAAGACTTAAAGGAGTACTTTGGAAAATTCCAAAGAAAAAAATAGTACCACCAAGAGGCAAAACCCAAACCCGCCCTTTCCCCTTTTGGGGTCAAAGGGCAAGCTGAAATTCCCTTTTGTAGGACCTGTCCCGAAAAGGGAAAACCCAAAAACCCGGTGATTGCCCGGATGATGTTTTGGGGGTTTAACGGGGCACGTGGTGTATTTCCAAAAAACCCAACCCCCTTTAAGATTGGGTTTAAAAACCATTATAAAAAATTATATAAAGTAAAAACCACTGGGGGGAAACCCCCAAATTTTAATGACCCTAAAACCAGTGAAAGGGGGGGAACTTTTTTTCCCAAATTACATAAACACTTTTTTTAAATTTTTTAGAAAGAGGCAACCCGGCCCCCCGACTGGTACAAAATAAACCAAACCCTTGAAGAAAAAACATAACTAAAATTTTTGGGAGAAAGGGGGTTGTTTCTTTTGGACCCGGTCAAGAAATTAAAGGAAATCCGGGTTTGAGAGCGCGGGCCCCAAAAATTTTTTCTCAATAGCTTTTGAGGTAAGTTTGGTCAACGTTTTTAAAATATCCCGAAAACCCAGAGTTTTTTAAACGAAAAGCGGGGAAAACCTTTTTTTTCCCAACTTTTTTTGATCCTACGAAACAACCTCCAATTTTCATACCCTTTTTCCAAGGGCCCCAAGTTTAAAAAGGGTAAAAGGCAAAACCAAAAAGCCTGTAAACCCCGAAGTTAATAAAACAAACATCTATTTACTACTTTTTCCCAACTTTTTGGGGGCCAGACTTAAACTTTTACATTTGTACGGGGAAAAGCTTAAATAAAAGAGTAGGGTTTATAAATACGCCCAGTGTGTTTATATTTTTTAGTCCCCCAAAGGGGCCAGTATGATCCCCCATTAGGTAAATTACTTAGGGGGTTTAAAACGGTTTAGCGGGGGGGGTTGGGGTGAAAACATTGAAGAGTTTGGTCTGGGGGCCCCTAAAAATTACGCTTAAAAAAAACCAGTAAAAAATAAAGAGACGAAAAATTTTTAAAGGGGGTTTTATTTTGGGAATTATAAAAAAAGTCAGTTGATCTTTTTTTAAAAGTGAAAAACCCCAATTGTTTCCGTTTCCGGGGGGTTTGCCCGAGCATTACATAAAAAACCGAAATTAAAAATTTTTTAGATAAGAGAAAAAGGAAAATAGCCCAAACGTGAAAAAAAAAAGAAAAAAAAAAATTTCAAAGTGTACCAAAAAACGTGAAAAATAGCAATTTTTGACATTTAAAACCTTTTGGAAATTAAGTTGAATACAATGTATTGATTTTTTAAAAATTTTTAAAAATTTTTAAATTTTTTGGCCCAATTTGCATTTCAAATTATTTTATTGTATTTCGGTTTCATTTAAATCAAAATTTTTTAAAATTTTTGTCTACCACGTTTTTTTTTTTTTTGGGTTTGAATTTTTTTCAGAAAAATTGTAAAAACTTTGGAATTTTTTATCGAAAAAATTTATGTGGGAAAAACTGTTTTCTGGGTTTTGTTATTTTCCAATTTTGTACTTAAAGGAATATGAATTTTTGGAACCCGACTCCCAGACCCCTAAAAATAGAAACCTTTTGTCCGCAACAAGGTTAAAAAACCCACACCCAGTACGGGCGTATTCAAAGAAAAAAACCCCCTACAATTTTAAACTTGGGGAAAAAAATTTTGGGTGAAAATAAGACAGATATTTTTCCGGTTGGTGACTGCCCCCGGGAAAAATTTAGTTCAGCAATTTTTTTGGTTTCGCTTTTTAGTTTCGGGTTATCAAGGGTTCCGTAAAAAAAGCCAGAAAGGTTTCCCTTTTGTTTGGGAATTTCCCGGTACAAAATCGCCCCCGGGGGATATCAGTGAATTTCATAAAACCCGGGGGGCCCTTTTGCCCAAATTGCCCCCAAAACCCCAAATTAAAAGCGCTGAGGCTGGGGGCCTTAAAAAGGGGTTTGATGATGGGAAAATTTTTTTTGTCCCTTTTTTTTTTTTAAACTACCACTTGGCCCTTAAACCCGCCCAATAGAAAATGGATTTGAAACGCCGTTTTCTTTTGGGAGTTTGCCCCGGGTTTGTAAGGGCCCGGTTTGAAAAAACTGCATTGGCTTCGTCATTTCCGGGGACTTTAACGTTGATTGGTTCCGCATTTTGGCCCAACCCGAGGAAAAAAAACCCGGGAAGGCCCAACGGGCCACTGATGAAAATTTTGGAAACCGTTTGAAATTTATTTTTTACCCAAAAAAGCCCACGCTTTTCTTTTTTTTCCCAAATTTTTAATGGTTTTTGGGGGTCAGAGGGGGAAGGGGAAGGGGAAGAAAAGGGAGGGAACAGGAGGAGGGGGGGGGTGGAGGAGGAGGGGGAAAGGGGGTGGGGAGGGGGAGGATGGGGGAGGTGGGGGAGGGATGGGGGGGGAGGATTGGAGGAGGAGGAGGAAGTGGAGGAGGGGGTTTGGAGGGGGGATTTGGGAGGAGGGTGGAGGTGGGGGGAGGAGGGGAGGAGGAGGAGGGAGGGAGGGAGGGGAAAGGGGGAAAGGGAAAAAGGGTGGAGGAGGGGGGAAGGAGTAAAGGGTTTTGGGGGAAGGAGGGGGGGGAGGGGGGTGGGGGGGGAAGGGGAGGGGAGGAGGGTGGAGGAGGAGGGGGGAGGGGGAGGGGAGGTGGAGGGGGGGAGGGGGGGGGAGGAGGAGGGGGGAGGAGGAGTGGGGGGAAAGGAGGAGGGGGGAAGGGGAAAGGGGGAAAGGAATGGGGAGGAGGGGAGGAGGGGGAGGAGGAGGTGGAGGAGGGGAGGGGGGGAGGGGAGGAGGGGGGGGGGGAAAGGGGGGTGGAGGAGGAGGGGGAAAGGGGGAGGGGGGGAAAGGGAAGGGAGGCGGATGGGGGAGGGGGAATTTGGAGGGGGGAGGGGAGGGGGAGGGGGAAAGTGGAGGAGGAGGAGGAATTTGGAGGAGGAGGAGGAGGGGAAAGGAGGATGGAGAAGGGGAGTTTTTTTGGTATTACAGTAACTCGAACATTTTCCAATCAGGGTTTAAAATTTACTTTGGGCCCTTATATATGACGTGTGTTTCCCTGAGTGCAATCAGGGGGGGCGAATATCCTACCAATCAAGAAAGCTAAAATTTTTATATTTACAATCGAAAGGGTTGTTTTGGCTCTATTTTTTTTGGACTTTACCTTTTTGAATTCGTTTCTTTGTCATTTTTGATCCAAAGGGGAAAGGGGTTTAAGGTAATTTTACTTTAAAGAAATTTTACGCGGGGAGGGGACCCCATTTTTCTTTTAGTGAAAAACAATAAAAATAGTATTTAGTAAAAAACCTTTCGGGGGGGATACCAAACAGGGGTTTTTAGCGGTTGAGAAAAAAAAGGAAAAAAACAAAAATTTTCGAAAAAAAAGTGTTTTTTATTTTCCCGGGTTGGGTTTGGTCCCAACACTTAGGTCTCGTAAGCTTTTTTTTTTTGGTCTGACCCCAAAGATCTTTTAAAATCGGTCCCTTTAAAAGAGGAAAAAATTACTTTTTGGGAAAATTTTGGGGTTGCAAAATTTAAATTTTTCCCGTTTTCAAAAAGGTGACTTTCACTTTCAATCTTTAAACGCCAATATCTGGGGAACGGATCAAGATAAGGAAAATTCATACTTTTTCTAAACCTATGGGGAGGGAGATTTTTCCCAAGGGCTTTTCTTTTTTCAAGATTTTTATTGCAAAATTTTAAAGAAAGAAGGGTTTTTTAAAAATCGCTGTTACGTCATAACGCTTTAAAGGGTTTGAAAATGGGAATCAAAAAAAGGGGGGAAAGAAAATTTGAAAAAATTTTTTTTTTGAATTCAATCACATAAAAATTAAAAATTTTAAATTTTGGGGAAATAGAAAAGGGGTGTCACGAAAGGGGGAAAAAACTGATTTTCCAAAGTATTTCCCTGTTAAAGGGAAACTCGGACGATTTCCTAGAGAAGGCCCGAAATAGGCTTTTTCTAGAACCTTTGTCTGTACAAGAAACCAAAGGGGACTATAAAATTTTAAAAAACCAAAATACCGTTTTTAAATAATTTTTCCCTTAAAAGTCAAAAATTTGACCAAAATTTTTAAATCCGTTTTTAAGTTTTAAAAGGGTTTTATTAGTGTAAAACTTTTGGCCAGTTCCCCCTTTCTTTACTTTAATCTTAAGCCGTCTCAATAAAAAAAATTAATACTTAATACCCGCTAAAGGTTAAATTTTAATGAATAGCCCTTGTACTTTTAAAATGAAGTTAAATACTCTGTTTAATTCAAAATTCGGGATTTTTTCCAAATTTTTTATAAATGAAAAATTGGGGTTGATTTTATTGGGAGTATCTACACCGTAGTGGAATGGCATTTTCCCCAATTTCGGAGATATGATGTTGTTTGAAATAAACTAAAGATGAAAAATTTAAAAATGAATTTGCATACAAATCTGTTTATTTTAAGGGAAAAAGGCACAAAAGTTTTTTGAAAATTTTTGAAAAATTTTTAAATGATTTTAACTTTAAAAATTTTAATGGGCGCTTACGGGGTGTGCGTGGGGTGCGGAAATTTGGTTGTGTGTGTGGGCGCGCGGGGGTTGGCGTTTTGTGTGTAGCGGGGGTGTGGGGGTTTTTTTGTGGGGTTTTGACGTCGCGTTTGTTTTGTGTCCCGGGGTTTTTGCGGGGGTTTTGTGTGTGGCTCGTTTTGGTGTGGTTGGTGGTGTGGTGTGGAATTCCCTTTTTTAAAGGGGGACCTTTCCAATGGTACCTTATTTGGGCCGGGTTCGGGTCGGGGGGAAGTGCAAAAAAATGGGGAATTTTTACGCGGGGTTTGATTCACTTCCGGGTTGGGAGTTTTTACCAACTTATATTTCTGGTCAAACCCTTGGGTTAGATACCCAAAAAGGGCCTAGGTTACCCTTTTAAATAAAAAAGGGGCATAAGCCCGGTTTTTTTGGGGAAATGAAAGGATTCTGGTTTAACCTCAATATCGGGAAAAAAGGGTTAGAGAAAAGGACACATTTTTTGGGCCCCACATTTTTCTGAAACCTACTGGGAAAAAGATCTTTTCAACGGAAACCGGGGGTCCCGAGCCCTGAACGATAAATTTTTGAAATTTTAATGATTTCCCAATTTCCGGGTTTTTTGGCCCTAGTTTATGGAAAAGTACCCCTTTGGGTTTTTTCAAAATTAAAAACCCCAAAAAATTAAAAATTTGGACCCTAAAAACCCCCCTTATTTTGGTTGTTTTTAGAACCCTTCTTAAAAAAGGGCCCTTTTTATGTTTCTAAAAACTCTGGATGGCCCTTTAAAAATGTTGGCAATTGTTTCAAAAAATGTTCCATTAAAAAAAAATAAAATCATTGATGGTATAAAAGGGGCACTTGGGTTTCCATATCAAACCCAGACCTGATGTCACCTCCCCCCCCTACCCAAACACGGATTAACTTGGACAAAATAAAAAGGGCTTTTGTTAACGCATCCGCTCTTAAATAAATACACCCCCGGGACTTCGGGGGCGATTTTAAAAGGGAAATTAAATTTAAATTTAAAAAATAGGCAAAAGTTAAACGAAACCCCGTTTTTTAAAATAAATACACCGCAAATTTTTGGGGCATTTTAAAAGGGTTTTAACTTTAAAACATGTTTTACTCTTTATTGCCCGCCCTACCCCGGCCTTTAAATAAACACACGCTAAATTTTGGGCCCAGGAAACACTTTTTGGGATTCACTAAAGATCAAAAACTATATATAGTTTTAAAGGGTCATTGAAAAAAACGGGTTTCCGGGGCAAACGCATTTGGGAAAAATACGCTTATTTGGTTTTAAATTTTGTCAGTGTACCCCAAAGGGGGAAAAGGGGGGGGGGTAACCAAAAAATTAGTCTTTAATTTTCAGTTATGTTGCTTTTTTTTTTTAAAAAATGTTTATTTTTTATTTTTAAAATGGAATAATTTTTCGTTTTAAATAATTATTTATTTGTTTTTTTTGGGCATCAATTTTTTTTTTTTATAAAAAAAATGTAAAAAATTTCAATTTAGGTTTAAGAAAAATCAAAAGTTATTTAAATAAAATTCATATATAATTTTTTTTAATTTCTCTGAAAATTTAAAATTTTAGACATTTTTAAAAATTTATTTTGTTTTAAAGTATATTTTTTCTTTTTTTCCCCCATTTAAATTTTTGTTAAACTATTTTTTTTTTCTTTCTTTTTACAAATTTCTGTTCTTTTAAAAACAAATGTTTTTTATTCTTTTTGGTTAAAAGATAAATCTTTTTTGTTAAAAAATAAAATTTAAATATTTTATTTGATTTTCTTGAAATATTTTGTTTTAAAGTTATTTCCCCGTCTAGGGCTGAGCACCTGACCCTCAATGTGCGCGAACACGCCCTAGAATGGTATATAAGTCAGCTCTATATACTTCTGGGAGATATAAATAGCAGAGTGAGATCATTCTTAAAATAAAAAAAAATGATGTCATTCTAAAAATAAAATTCAAAATGGCCGCCGCGCATGACGTCATTCTCACGCATGCGCAGTCGTGGCGCCCAAGAGACCCCTATACTACTGAGGGAGATTGTGGCCGATCAAGCCTCAATAGTGGGTAAGAGAATGTACTGTGTTTGAAAACCCGTTGTAGTTGGTTCGAGCCTCGCTGGGGTAACAACCGCATGTCCTGAAGCCAACCAGGTAGCCAACTCGAGAATATTTCATAGCGATCTGTTAATTTAGAATAAATTCATGAAATGCTTACGTTAGTAGAACTGAAGTTTTGAAACAGGTCAAGTTATTATTCAATATTGAGAAAACTACAACAAGGATGCACAGGCTGCTCTGGATCCATGCTGGTCGCAAAGCTACTATGTTGGTTTTCTCATGGCGCGGCTCATATATAGAGACAGGATTTATCTAATAAGCACATCTATTGGTAATGAAATTTTGTTACCTATTGTGTATTACAATAATGCTGAAATAGCACGTCCTTGACGTTTCCTTAAATAACTTTAACAATATAATAAGTGCCAAGTCTTGTAAGCGCTGTAGGGTTAGTACTAGGAACAGTGTAAGACATATAGAGGTCTCACTTCTATAAAAAGTCGGGTCCGAAATAATTCGTTCTCCGTCGCAGATTTATGAGAAGTTTACGACATAGTATATACAACAATTTTATTCCAGGTAGAAAATTCCATCACGGGACGTTGCTCACGTAAAGTGACGTTAGAACGGTCTTCTATTTTGACTGCTGCTGTAAATGGGTGACTTTTGTCGTTTCAGAAATTTATTACTTTTAAATTAGTAAGCAGCACATGTTCAGTTAAACGGACGAAAGAGAACACAAACAAAATAACCTTTTTGAGTATGAAATGCATTGATTTGTTTATTGTACGCACGGATACCTTCATTGTAGAATATTTTTTCATAAAACTTTGTGTTTAAAAGCAATACAACTTGTCCTTTTTTGTTTCATTCACTGGCTACACCCTTATATCTGAAGTACTCATCCACACATTGAAATGGGGGCCTTACTCCACATAGTACAATAATACATGTAATCTAGCGCGTACTTTCATTAGTACTGTATGTTGTGTTTCTCAAAATTTGATTTCAGACAACCGTGTAACAAATAGGTGTCCTGGAAACCTTCCAAAAGACAAATATCTACGTGTTCACGGAGACAAGTGTTACAGATTTATAACCAGCGAAGTTAGCTGGACATCAGCACGTGATCATTGCAGACGAATAGGAGGTCATCTAATTTCCATCACGAGCCGTGATGTACAGATTTTTGTGGAACGAACATTGCACGAGCTTTGGTCGGAAAATAGAATGTGGATTGGGGCTAATGACATAGACTCGGAAATGGACTGGTTTTGGGATACAGGTGAGTACTAAAAATCAGCTGTTTTGTATGGTGGCATATTTCTGCCACGAGATAGCTAAATACTTACTGCGATACTTCAAAAAGTTATCTTGATAAAGCGAAGTTTTCTGAAAAGATTATCTCAATAGTGGAAGGTTTCCTGGAAATATTATTGCAATGCTTTACATTATTATTCCGATACTTTTTGTGTAACTGCCTACAACTGCCATTTGTTAGCTAGATTAGCTTTCTAGATACTTTCAGAAATTATCGTTTCTGACAAGTTTATCGCAATTAATACCCTAAAGTTTCCTTGAAATAAAAAGCATATCGAGAAAAAAATATTTATTGCGATAATGTTTTCAGTAAAATGCACAACTTTGCTGGAAAGTTTAAAATATTATCGTGATAGTTACCGAGCATCTCGTAGCATTAACGCGAAATTTTGCCCTAAAACGTTTACAGGAAATAAATAACAATACCTAGAAAATAGCATTTATTGCTGAAACGTTTTCAGAAAAAAAAATGCGAACATTTCCTGGAAAATTGACAAATTATTGAGATAGCTACCTAGTTATGTCGTGGTAGAAATATGCTACCATAGTTCTGTATGGTACATTTCTGCCACGAGATAGCTAGGTAGCTACTGCAATACTTTAAGATATCTAAGATATCTTGATAAAGCGAAGTTTTCTGAAAAGATTGCCTCAATAAACGAAACTTTCCTGGAAATATTACTGCGATAATTTATGTAAGTATCTCGATATGTTTGTGTAAGTGCCCACAGTTGCTATTTATTAGCAAGATAGCTATATTGATACGTTAAGCAACTATCTTTTCTGAAAACTTAATCTCATTACCCTAAGGTTTCCTGGAAATAAAAAGTATATCTTGGAAACGATAATTTGTTGCAATGATGTTTTCAGTAAAAAATGCACAACTTTTCTGGAAAGTATAGAATATTATCGTGAAAGCTACAAAGTATCTCATGGCAGTTTTAAGCACTAACGCAATATTTTGTGCTAAAATCTTTTCAGGAAACTATGGTGGCATAAAACTGTCACCACTTAATTATCAGGTTAATAATGGAGGATTTCATGAAAACAGTAAATTATCACAAAGGCCACTTATATATCTTAACACGAAATTATGCTAGTTAGTGCTTTGAACTGACACCACTTAAAGAAAATTTTCATGAAAAGTTTCACGAAAGCAGATAATTTTTCACGAAAGCAGATAATTTTTCATGAAACCAGATAATTTTTCACGAAATCACAAAACATTTCAAGAAAAGTTTTCATGAAAAGTTTCGCGAAACCAGATAATTTTTCACGAAACCAGATAATTTTCACGAAACCAGATATCTAAAAATAGATAATCTCTCATTCGGCGAGTATTACTGTTTACCGTTTGGGACACAACTGGGAGGAGTATCGTATACCTTGTTCAGTGTTCCTGAACCACGTTACCCCAAGACAGAAGAATCGTTCCGAATATGTTCCGTTTCTATTCTTAGTTAACTACTTTCATGAAAAGGTATCATGAAAACTTTAACTGTTACGCTTGAAGCAGTAACGAGCAAATTTTCATGTTAAGATATTTATCTTGCATTCATGAAATGTTTATCTGTTTTCGTGATTTTTTTTTACTTTTCGTGAAAACCTAAATTATTTTCGTAAAAGTTTTCATGAAACCTGATAATCAAGTGGTGGCAGTTTTATGCCACCATAGGAAACAAATAAAATATCTAGAAAATATTATGTTTTTCTGAAATGTTTTCAGAAAAATTAACAAAATTCTTGGAAAGTTTACAATTTTATCGTGATAGCTACCTAGCTATCTTGTGGCAGAAATATGCCACCATAATTTTGGCACGTCAATGATATTCTCGTAAGTAGGTCCCTTGGATAAATTTGGAAGTAAAAATGCCTGATACAAAGATCATTGTCTTTACCTGTGGAGATTCTTCGGCTTTCATCTACTGTGTTAATTAAGACATAATTAGTTCGTTCCAGATCCAGAATATTTGTTAACAGTGACGGAACTACTTTGTGATATATGGGAAAGCAATGCTGTATTCTCCAATATGAGTTTCAGAAAACCTTTTCCTCACGACGAACCCAGGGTTTTGTCCCAAAATTATGATGTTCCTTTACTGATCCAATACTATATTATACTAATTAATATTTGACTTAAACATGATGACGAATGCTAGCGACCACGCTGACCATGCTTAAGAGCAACAAGTGAGACTTCGGCCTGGGTGGTTCCAATACTCCCGCTTTCATAGCCTTGGGTATTGTATAATCAGCCCTTTGATATGGTGCCTGCTTTTTAATTTTGTCTTTTGACAGTTCCTGTGCTCCGCAGGCTCCATAACCTCAGATCCCTTTTCTGAATTCCAGTTTGTTCAGTTCTGCCCATTGTTTTCTCGTTTGGGCAAACCCTTTACTTTATCTGAGGACCAAACGCCGCCGCTCTTCATGGAAGTACACGCCTCAACACGTGTATCATTGAAGGTTCCATGTTCACAGCCGTTTGAATACATCTGCGGATGTCTCTAAATTGCTTTTTGTACTTTTAACATGTGTAAATGTTGAGTTCTGCTCAACCCGGGGCTAGAGGGCGTGGACGGTAGCATGCATTTCCACTACCGTCCATGAACAGGCTCAATCAAACCGAGCCTGCAACATTTTCGTTCTTGTCGTGTTGGGCGACCTGTGAGGTTTCCACTTTTTTCTATTTTAATATTGCAATAGATGTAACATGATCAAAAGAAAATAGATCTGATTATTTTCCTTTCAAGGTGAAATGGTGCGCTCAGGATTCCAGAATTGGGACAGTGGACAGCCAAGCTGTTATCTTTTTGCGTGCTATGAAGACTGCGCATGTCTGAGGTTAGATAAAGATTACAAGTGGCACGACTGCCGATGTAACTCCCCCTGGAACCGGTACGGATATGCCTGCCAATACAGTAAGTGTATAGGGGAAAGCTTTCGGCATAGTGATAATACAATGCACGTATAACTCTCTTCTATGAAACAGCAACAAGTTTTATGCATTTTGTGTTTGTCAGTTTCTTGAACATATGATCCAGATTGCTATTAACATTGAAAGTAAAAGGTGTGTCAGTCAGCGTTTGGTTTAACCAATCAGGATGCTCATTTTAAAGGCCTATATTCACTACTTTATTAATGCCCCCACCCCTCTCACCAAATCCAACAGGCATCTCCAACCTATCTGCTGCTTCATTGTGATTACATAGTATTTTAACACGACCAGCGAATAACCTACATACGTGTAGAGCAAACTCTGTCTCGGGTTATTCTTCAAACCCACTCGCGTGCAATGACGTCATCCGATCCAGGTGCGTAGCACGGTCGTAAAAAGTAGTTATCATTTTTTTCTAACTTTGTTGATACTAGTATGTCGTGTTAGAATCGAATTAGCAAGTTCCCAAATTTGATTTATCGTAGAATAACCTGAGTTTTTCGTTCTTATGCGAAACAGTATATCACTCAGGCCTACGGCCTTCGTGATATATTCTTATGCATAAGAACTCAAAACATGGGTTATTTTACGATAAACCACACTTGGGAACTTATCATTTCTTCATTAATTAATTGAAGGACAATTAGCACAGCAGGATGCCCGGACGTGTGCAATGGAGTTGAAACCCAATTAATTTTCCTTTCCCGTGAAGGTAGAATAATTGGGAGAAATAATCTATCGGTGCCAAGATAAAGGGCCTTTAAGCATTTGATGAAGTTTATATTAATTTTGGGAATTTTTCTCCAGACAGCTTTCTTTCCCAAAACAACGTCAACAAAGATACACCATCATCACCACCACAACAACAACCCCAACTACAACAACCACAACAACAACGACCCCAACAACAACAACCCCAACTACAACAACCGCAACTACAACAACCACAGCTACAACGACCCCAACTACAACAGTATTACCAACACGAGCACGAACAAGTACAGAAACTACGAGAAAGGAAAAACCAACTAAATATAGGAAAACGACAACAGTAAAGAAAACAAAAAGTACAACTAAACCTGAACAAACAACGGAGCTCAATGTATTTATGTGGGAAGCAACAGGTAAATCCCCACACTTAACTATCTCCATGCTTATTTTCACTTGGGCGAGCAGATTCATCCCTTTTATTGCTTACTTTAATGAAGAAATATGAAGCATTTAAACTTGAATTGCACTTTCGTTTGAAAAAAGCAGTTCTGAAATTATCAACAAATTTAAAGACATTTGGTATAAATGTTAGGTTGGATTTTGTCTGCCTATGTTGATTTGCAGTGTAGGTGTTTTTAAGTTTGTTCTGCATTGAGACTGACATTTTCTTTTGATACTATACAAAAGGCAAAATGTCGTAATCAACTTACTGTTTTACTGCTATGCACATTGCCGTAATTGGTCTGGTATATGGTGGTTGTGGTTATTTAGTATAAATTATTTGTACTCGTATATTTATATGTAGATGCGAATTTGTATCCTCGCGGATCTCACGTAAGGGAAAGTCAACTGTTCTGAATCTAATTATATCCCTAAATGTAAACTACTGTAAAATCATTTAATTTCGTGGGCATGAAAGTTCGTGGTTTTTGGTCAAAACGTCAATTTCGTGGGGATATTAATTCGTGGATTTAAACTTTTCAGCATAAAATTAATGGGAATTTTACTTGATCGTTGGGATTAAATTTCGTGGATTGACTCAACCACGAAATCCGCGAAAATTAGTATCCCACGAATATTAATGATTTCACAGTATCTCTATAGATTCAGTGTATCCTCGAGACCCAGTTAACTTTCAGAGAGAGAAAGTACAGCTTGTCCCAGTCCATAAAAAGTCTTATTTTTGAGACATGATAACAAGGATTTGAGCATATATATGCAGATGTTGAACCAATACGAATATGTAGTAAAATTCGGTTGTGTATATAAAGCAGCGTCGAAATTAATCTTATTGGGTTAGTGGATGCAAACTCGTTTGTACTGCTAGGTGCTTTGGTAAATGGTATGGTATATTATGGTGGTGATTATTTTGTACAAATTCTCTCTACTTAAATATATACAAAATTTTAACAGGCGGTATGGTTGGAATTGTGATTTCATGTGTTCTTTTCATCGCCTGTCTTGTTGGTGGCGTCTTCATCTGTAGAAGGTAATATAGTAACTGTTACATTTGTTACATTTTTCATTTTGGGCGGGGCGTATGTTCTCCGTGACTATTTGATAAACGACATTGTGTCTGAAATCATTAGTCCTCCACCTCTGATTCATGTGGGAAAGTTGGCAGTTATTTGCGGAGAACAGGTTTGTACTGGTTTAGAATCCAGGAATACTGGTTAGGTTAACTGCCCGCCCGCCGTTACATGACTGAAATACTGTCGAGAAATGGCGTTAAACCCAAAACAAACAAACAAAAACATTTTTCATTTTGTATTAAAAACACGGTGGGGAAACCAAGAATGCAACGTCATCAAAACCCAGCGCAAATGAGCTGACCACACACAAATTTACGTCGATTCAGGTCAAAAAAGTCTTGTAACTTTTTTATTTACTGCAGCTTTCGATCGAGATAAAAAGCACCGTACCCGGCCTGGAGTATACTATTCTGCGGTAGTGTACCATGTTGTATGTATAGCTTGGTTTTTGCTTGAAAACGCGAACAGTTAGCAAAGAGGGTATGAGCTGTACCACACTTTTGTCTAAGAAAGTGAGTTTTGACCGTATTTTCGTGAAATGAGGACAGATTTGACGCTCATTTAATATCAGTGACTAGCATAATAGTCAATCATTGTTTTATTTTTGCTATTTTTAAGGATATCTGACGATATTTTATGCAAAACAAACAACATTATTAAATGAGAACATCCACACTGACGACTTTGTTGGAGAACACCACACTATTATCATGCACTATTTAGAAAAATCTAAGACAAAACCGTTTTTGTTTTAAAATCTGACATGTAAAAAAAATAAAGTAAAAAATGATAAGTTTCACTGCATTCAAACTGCGCGTCATTCGTTATTTTGTTTTGACAGTATTTATTTTTTTTATGACATAAATTTAATAATGTCAATTTTAAAAATTGTTGCAATCCATATAAGCGCGTTGATCTATTAAATATTCAGTAGAGTAGATTCACATGAATAAGATCGTGTTATTTATAATATAATATATAACAAAAAATGGAAAAGAAAACATAATTTTTTTTCCACCATTTTATACGCCCGTTTGGAAAACGGGACGTATTATGGGAATCCCGGCGGGCAGATGGGCGCGCGGCGGCGTCCACAGACTTTGTCCGGAACATATCTTCTACATGCATGGGGGTTTATGAGAAACTTGGCACAATTGTTCACCACCATGAGACGGAGTGTCATGCGCAAGAACCAGGTCCCCAGGTCTAAGGTCAAGGTCACACTTGGAGGGCGAAGGTCAAATTCTGAATGGGCTTTGTCCGGAGCATATCTTTTTCAGGCATGGAGAGATTTTGATGAAGTTGGGACAATTTTTTCATCATCATAAGACGGAGTGTCCCTGTGCAAGAACGAGGTCCCGGTCTAAGGTCAAGGTCACACTTAGAGGTCAAAGGATACAAGAAAGAAAACTTTGTCCGGAGCACATCTTCTTCATGCATGGAGGGATTTTGTTGTTACTTGACACAATTATACACCATCATGAGACGAGTGTCATATGTTTCCTTCTTTAGAATTACTTTTCCCCTTTTTTGTTTCTATAAATAGCTTATATTGTAAAAATTTTTATTACTAGTCGTAGGGAAAAATCGAAGACCACTTTTCTGTAGTACAACATGCACGCTACTCCCAATTTTGAGGTGTTTTTTTGACCAATCTCTACCTGGTAAAGAATTTTTGTGTGGACTTACAATTTTTTTTTTTTGGATTTTTTTAAGATTAACTCCCTTAGTTGTTGCAAAAAATAACTTATATTGTAACTTTTTTATAATTGACCGTAGGGAAAAAATAAGACCACATTTCTTTTGGTACAACTAGATGTTACTTCAATTTTAGGTGTTTTTTTAAGGCATCTCTACCTGGTAAGGAGTTTTTTTGTGGACTAAAAACTAAAGACTTACAATGATTACTAAACACCACAAAATTAAAATTCCATCTGCAAATACAGGTGCTAGAGTAAAGAAATTTGCTGTGACGGGCGTATATTGTGACATTCTGGCACTCTTGTTAGTGTTTGGGAATTATTTTTCTCCACTGTCATTGCAGTATTTTTGGAATTATGGGGAAATTAATTTTGGTAAATCAACTTTACTTCCAGTCGTTTATTAACCGGTAAGTCACATACTGTACGCGGAGCTTAAATATGTAAACAAAAAATAATTTTAAACACTTAACAGGGTTTGCCAAAAAATTAGAAAAAACAGGTTAGCCAATAATTAGAAAAATAAACTTCTCCTCCCCTTTAAATTATTTTGGCACCAATTACATATGCGAGATAACAAAGTATGTAAATTTCTTTTGCCAAACACAAACATATACTTAAACACTCTTACAATTTTCCGGGCTGAATACTATTAAAGACAATACGGCTCAAACTCTATAAAACAGTTTGAAAATTATTTTGATCTGCTAATGTGAATAGGTGTCCGCAACTAGTAAATTTATTAGTACAGTTGTATAAACAGTATTTAGTGTTTGAAATTTATTTTTTGTCCAATAGCATTGCAGTACATTTCAAAATTTTGGGAAATTTTTTTAATAAATCAGCATTTGATTGAAGTGCGATATTAGGGGCTAAACTTCGCCGGAAAACCCGCTCTGCGGGAACACTTAGACGTCCCCGCGGAGAGAGAAAATCAGGATGTGAGGAGTGTGGAAGGTGTATAAATATGACGAAATTTTTTAAGGGCGTCACATGAAAATCTTTCCGTAAAGATTGCTTATGGTAGTTCTACAAGTTCGGATCCATTTTTTTTCTTCACTGATTTTAAATTGGATTAAACTCCGAATTATAGAATAAAATTGCAACTTTTGGCAAATGTAAATCGATAGTGTCATGTGCTTTTTCTGCTCTTTGGTATGACGCGGCCAAGGATCGAACCCACGACCCTCGCGCACCGAAACGGACGCCTACACAGGCTATAGACGTTGCCTTTATTTTAAGAGATCAGCGCATTTCAAGCTGACTTAAAGACACTGTTTAGAACTATTTGATGTTTGAACAATTTTAATATCATGTTTTATCTTTAGAAATATAATAGGGAATCGATCTTACCGATTTTCGTCGCGAAGCGACGAAAATCGGGATCGAATCCCACTACGGTAACATACGAGGGTATCCAAACAACACATATATCCAAATAAAAAATATGGAGTTCCCGGGTTTTGACCATGGGCGTGCGACGACCCCGATGAAATTCGGGATATCACGGTCTTCGTAAGTTAATTAAAGGGCCCCGGTAAGAAGCATCGAAATTCCTTATTTTTACATTTTTATGTATGCATCAATTTGAAATGGGCTTTGAGATTATGATTTCTTAAGGCTCAATGCATGTATACACAGACATTACTTAGATATGATTATTCCGATAGCTTGACAAGCCTTAGAAATATAGGGAATCAGGTCGGCTCAGGACGTCGTTGCCCGAGGGTCCCGGGTTTTGACCCGCGAAAATCGAGAAAAACTCGATTGGACCCGCATTAAATACGCCAACGACGCGGATTGACTCGCGGAAATTTACTTTGATGCGTCTCAAGTTCGAAAGTTTGCCCGTGTCAATCAAAATCCAAGAGAATTCAAGATTGTTCGACGGCACAAGCGGAAATATGGCAGTAGGCGGAGAGTGTATGTTAATTCGCTTCCCGAAGTATGCAGTCATTGCCAAATGACACGTCATTGTCTCGCGGTTTGTATTTAGATGCCTTCTCGTTCCAGCGGTTTTTATTGATACCATGTGTAGTAAATGTAATGATAAACAAATGCAGCCTTAGATTATCGTGTTTGTACCACTTTGTAGTCGATACAAATTACACGGCCGGCGGCTGTCACGGTCTAATTAGAAATTTATTATCAATGCGTGAGGCTTTGGTTGGGCCAAAACAATAAAAAGCAGAAATTATACGTGGTAATGATGAGAAAATGAAATTTTTAAAAAGTTATTTTTGCAAGAATTTCAAACGGTTACTTTGCGTTTTCCGTATTGACCCTCGGGTTCGTTTCGAGACCGCCCATTTTCGACATTTTAATCTTTCTTACAGATTTTTCTCGTACAATCTGAATAAAAAAGCCAATAAAATTAAAACGTCTGCTTTTAAGAAAAGAAAAAAATATGATCACGTTGCCGAAGGAGCTCTTCTTTAGAAAAAATTGCTGAGAATAAAATCATGCAAAGCACCCAAACCCCACCCACTTTTAGGCAATGTGCAAAAATAAGCACACAACTAAAAATATGAACTGCTAGAAAACTTGGTTATGACTAATGTACGTTTTAGAGAAAGGTCGGTGGGAAGTTGGCATATATAACAGTATTACATGTGCTGACCCCTGAAGCTGATCTTGACTCTTGATTGAAAATCTGATTAGACCCTTGAAAAAATTTAGGCTTGAAGAGTCAAGTACTCTTGAGTAGAACCTACCAAAGCCCTGTCGGCCTTATAAAATGAAAAAAAATGTAGATTGTTAAACAGGCTGTAACATTGCCGATCGGGCTTTCGGACCATAAAACTTAACATTTTTTGAAAAATAGTAAAGATATTTATTTCAAACTTGGTTCATATGACACAAATAATTAAACTAAAAATAACTTGGTTTTTTGCCTTCAGCTTGGTAGAAAATTTCTGAATTATTTCCCTTCAGATTTTTGAAGCAATTTTTGAGTCCAAAAAAATTATGTGTATATTGGTGTTTGCTTTCCGATACTCCCAACTCATTGACACCGTGCAAATGTCCACAGTCAGGGATAGCGTTGATAAGTGCAACTTGGCCCGATATGCAATTCGGCTCGATTCTTCTTTGGAATATGTAATACTGTTTACATGCCGTAATGATACAAACCACATTTTGCAATAAATCGTACTGATACGGCCACATTTTAAAATTAAGTTCATATCTGATCCCTAACAAATTTGTAATTACAAAAATACAGCCCTTATCTGGAGCTCTGAAGCCTGCTCGATTAGTGGTCAGAATATGAAGAATTGATTCAAACTGTTCACTAATTGCACGAGTTAAGGTAGTTAGAAACCATAATCATGAGTCTGAATATGTAATTACTTTTCACAAATCACAGGGCTCAAATTTGGATCGCTAATGCAGTTTCATGGAAATGCGCGGTAAGATAGAATTTCACACATTTATTTTGCAAATACACAATGATAGTCAAAATTGTTGCGGTTTGGTTAAGTAGTTAGATTCGCTTTCATTTGAGGATAATAGAAACACAACATCTTTTTGGGTTAGCCATTTTTTGTTGAATGGATTACTGATATATTAAAGAAATGTAGAGTCTATCTATATTAAATTAGAACGAGGCTATCTTATAATTCGTACATGTATAGGTTGAATCGGTATTTATAATATTAGGTACGAAAATTTGCCTTGCCCGTTAGTTTCAGCTAGTGTTAAGTTACGCCCAGCAGGTATGGTTCCGATTCTTAGTGAGGGTCCTTTTGAGTTCTCACGCCACAAAATTGTACGCCAAGGAAAACCGTGCCCACAATATTGCGTTCTAGAATTGATTTTTTAGGATTTATTCTAAATTTTTAATTGAAGTAGAAAATTCACGTTGCAAGTAAGTTCAGATTTAGCACAAGAAAAAAAAAAAAAAAGCTACATGCTAAAATTGCAGTACGAGTCAAAAAAGTTAAATTGAGCTCTGCAACTGCAAACGGAAGACACTCACCTTATACGTGTGGTTCCAATGCAGTCATTCCTGTTCTCCAGAATCCCCTGTCGAGAGTCCCCAAACAATATGATGAAGTATTTTGAGAGATAGAGCTAGGAACAGTTGTTTTATGGTTACAAAATTCAGGCTTTCAGTCAGGCATGTGAAATTGGTGTCCGGTTTGGAAAATTTCGACTTGGTTGCCAGAAGGCGTTAGGTGAATCTGAATTTGTACACTGCACACATACTCAAATATGTTTAAAGTTATCCATTATGATTCATGACCGTCAGATACCAATAAACAATTGTAGCATTTGTCGGCTCCCGTGTTCATACTAAACTGAGGAAGGCAGCACAGATTCTTCTAGCGCTTTACAAGTCTGTTTGTGCCTATTTAATGTTATCGAGAGCAAAGTGAAGGCCAAGACAACCAAGTCAAAAAGGTACTGAATTCACGCTTAAAAGTAATGTTGGCTGTTCTGGCTGGGACAGTAGTGTAAACAAAACCTATATCATACAGTGACTTTTCTTTTCAAAACTGAAATTTAACGCATTTACTTTGTTTCATTATGACATTTGACAAAATTTGGCTAATGTTTTATTTGATAAAAAGTTTTATTTAACAAAGTTCTCCCGCCATGCCAATAATGTTAATGGGGTCATTTTATTGGAATGATGGAAATTGAAAACTGACCCAAAAGATGTTAGCCCTTAGACTTTTAAATTTCAAAACAGATGGTGTCCATTGTTTTCTTAATTTGTCACTTTTCACTATTTCAGGCATCTGGATGATACAGAGTAGTGTTTTGTATGAATCCAAAGTGCTTGTGACAGACTGAAAACCACTTGCTTGCAAGCTCTTAAGGTAATTTCTATCTTCTGTTTCTTATTATATAGGTGCAGTGTGGGAACAGTTTCACTCATTCAAAAGAATGATAATACTGTATACAAATTCGTATTTGGTGGAAGATTTTTGCGGATTGAGTCAGTGCACAGATCAAAATACAAGGAACATTAGGCGTAAAAAAATTGTCTGTTCCTTGTTATCCTGACCACCATAAATTTTTGGCAGACCCTAAAGGTTTTTAGGCCTTTGAGAACATTTTTTTTCAACTTTTGACAAACAAAAAGTCGCAAAAACTGCACTTTTATGCTTTTAAACATGGACAGTGATGTATAACTCAACTTACTGCATGAGGCTCTAGAGGCATAACCCCCTATTTGTATGCAATTTCTTTTGACACAAAAGGTAATTTCCAAAAAGTCTCCTAAAATAATTTAAAAAATCCAAAGAAAAAAGATTTTCCGACCTACCTACCCTAATTTTTTTAAATGTTACAGAAACAAGAATTTTCTTTTAGGCCAGTAAAGACTCCATTTCATTTTATGATTGAAAAAAACTTTCTGACAAAACGCATAAAATTTAATAATGTTATGCAAATTTAAACAAATTATGTAGCTCGATCACATGTACAGGGGTGGGACAAACATGAGTTGATGTCCGTTCATGAAACATGTGTCACAATTTGTAAAAAATCTTATAGAACCACTGGGCAGATTTACAAAACTTCACAGCAAATGATCATGGGGTGGTCCTCTTTCAAAATCCCCAAAGAATTTAATTCATATTCGAACTCCCTGAAAAGAAAAACTTGAAAATGATTCTTGTCAGAACTTGTTAGCCGGAGGGGCTTTTCACCTTGTATGACAGAGGCCTAATTCGGCCACTTCCCATCCAAAAATAGTGCATTTTTTTCCCAGCATCCAAAACTGAAAGGGGAACATTTCCCAAAAATCACATCAACAATGGTTTTATTGTGTTACCGTTTAGTATTCCGGCGGGAAGCGGGTTCTCAGATATTGATTTTTTTAGCTAATCTGTTACAAAGTGACAAGTGGGGTGAGGTTTGGTGCATCGCGCTGCAGCCGTTGTCCATCAGTCTGTGCGTGAGGCGTAAACTTTGCTGTGGACCACTCTGGAGGTCACATTTTTCATGGGATATTTATGAAAGTTGGTTGGGCGTCTCTTTACAATTTACAATGTGGATTGGGTTTAAGGTTTACTTCTGAGGCCGATCAGCTACAAATGGAAGGTCAACAAACCAGTATACTTGAAAAGCAAGAAAGAACAACAGAAAATATGAAAGACAGAAAACAAGAGAACTTGAATAAAAAAAAAACTTTTAAGGCGGATAGGAATTAGGATTTCTTGGAAACTAAAATTTATTTGAGAACAGTCAGTGATTGACGAAGCTCTGTTCTGTTACTTAAAGATGTAATGTATTTACATTGGTTTTGTTATTGTCGAGCCCGCTGTCGGAAAGCAAAGACATAGTGTCCCAAAGGCTGTCGGTGAATGTGCATGGTGCGTCTGTCGGATTTGTTTTTTGTACAGGGACCATATTGGAAATGCATGGAGCAATCTTGTATCATTTGGTATAATGTTAACCTCAGTGAGACGGAGGTCATGCCACAAACCCCAGGTTCTATCTCAAAGGCCAATTGGTCCACACTTACAGGTCAACGGTCAAATCCAAAAATGATTGTCCGGAGCATTTTCCTCTTCATGCATGGAGGGATTTTGATGTAACTTGGCACACTTGTCATATCAGCGACAGTGGCTTGCATATAGATCCTAGAGTTACTTCCCTTTGTTACTATTAAATAGCTTACATTTGTAATTTTTTATTACTGGTCATAGCGGAAAAATCAAGACCACTGTTCTGTAGTACAACATGCATGTTACATCCAATTGTCAGGTGTATTTTGAACTATCTCTGCTGGTGGGATTTTTGTGTGGACTTAGAATTTTTTTATATATTTTTTTTATGCCCCCGAAGGTCGGCGTCTATAGTTTTTGACACGTCTGTCGAGTCTGTCTGTCTCGCAATTTTAGTGTCTGGTCAATAGCTTTGTCATGATGAGGGATTTTCAAATTATATGGCATATGAATGTGTAAACATAAGCGACATGTCACGCGCAAGTCCAGGTCCGTAGCTCAAAGGTTCAAGGTACACTTAGGACTGTTAAAAGGATAGGCATTGATGGGATGTCTGGTCATATTCTTTGTCATCGATGGATGGTTTTCAAATAACTTGGCGTGAAGTGCTTACCACAGTAGACGACATGTCGCGCGCAAGACCAGGTCCGTAGATCAAAGATCAGTCACACTTAGGACGTTAAAGGATGGCAGTATGGGCGTGTCTGGTCCAATATCTTGTCATCGATGGGATGGATTTTCAACTAACTTGGCATGATGTGTCCACAGTAGACGAACGTTGTCGCACGCAAAACCCATGTCCCATAGCTCAAGGTCAAGGTCACCAATTAGACATTAAAGGATTAGATGCATTGATGAGCGTGTCCGGTCCATATCTTGTCATCTCATGGTTGGATTTTCAAATAAACTTGGCATTGAATTGTGCTACTACGTTAAGACGACATGTCGGCCAAGACCCAGTCCGTTAGCTCAAAGGTCAAGGTCACACTTAGACGTTAAAGTATTTTTCATGATAGTGCATTGATGGGCATTTCCGGTCCATCTCTTGTAATTCATGCATGATTTAAAATAACTACGCATGAATGTGTGACACAGTAAGACGACATGTCGTGCGCACGACCAGCTCAGCGTAGGGTCAAAGGTCCTTAACTCTACATCATTAAAAGTGCACAGGGGCATGTGGTGTCATCTATGGAGACAGCTATTGTTTGTAATTATTTTTTTTAATTAAGTTCCTTTGTTGTACTGTCTAAATAAATTATAGTAACTTTTTGCAATCTTTTTTTATTGGCATAACAAAAATGTTTGCCTCATGAGACAAGGAGTGTCATGTGCAACTCCAAGTCCTTTGACAGCTGGCGGGCTAGACATATGCCCATGGGCATCATATTCTCATAAAAATACTAACGTTTCATTAATCTTATTTTAGATAATTGTTTCTGGTTATTTTGTAAAGAAGGTCTACTAAATTTAATACATAGTTACAGTAAAGTAAATATTTTTCATGAGATTTTAAAGAGAATGTTCTGTTACTACCCCCATGTAGTAAGCTTGTCGTCTTTCAGTCAGTAGGTTGGTTTTCATGGCTTCCAGCATGAAACATGAAAAAGCTTTGACCGAATAAAGATTTTTAGGACATAGTACAGGTCAGACGGACTTTGGGGTCAGTAGGTCAAAGTGAAGAAAACTGCCAAGCTTGGCCGGATAATAGCTTTTGTAACACAGGCGTAACTGATATAAAATACAGGTTGTCAAATTGAGCGTCAACAAAGACAAGGTCAAGGTCACAGTGACTCGAACAGTTTGAACGTTTCCGAATAGACTTGAGCTAGGATGATTAAGTTTGGTACACAGGTGTAGTTGTTTTACATCATGAAATAAAGGTCAAGTTTACTTTGAGGTCAGTAGTCAAGGTACACAATAAGGCAAAATAGTGAAAGTTTTTCAGATTATAACTTGAGAATGGCTTGAGCAGGAATCATGAAAAATGTTAGGGAGTTGATTATGATCAGCAGGTGACCCCTCATGAGGTTACGGTCAGGTAGGTCACAGGTAAAGGTCACACTGACCCGCGGGTTCTTAAAATAATGCATGGAGGGGCACCTGGGGGTCTTCCTCCACCATTAAACTGGAAAGTCGCCATATGAATTATCTGTGTCTGGTGATGTTTAAAATTTCAAACAAATAAAAAACGGTTCTGTTAAAACGGTTTTTATAGGCCCGAAGGGGACGCGTGTTATGTTATGACGCTGGTGTCTGTCTGTCCGTTAGCACTTTTGTGTCCGCTCTGAACTCTTTAACCCCTTGAAGGATTTCAGGTCAAGGTCACACTTCGGAGTCCAAAGGTCATATCAGTGTTTCAGGTCAGCTCGGTAACTCTTGAACCCTGAGGGTTTCAAAGAAAAACTTGACACAATGTTCACCACACCAAGACGACGTGCAGAGCGCATGTTCCGGATGACTGCTTCAAGGTCAAGGTCCCCACTTAGGGGTCAAAGTCATATCCAGTTTGTTCGGCTGATCTGTAACTCTTGAACTGCTGGAAGGATTTCAAAGAGAAACTTGGCAGAAATGTTCATCAATTGTAAACGATGGGCAGAGCACATTTTTTTTGTTCAGGATGACTCACTTCACGGTAAGGTCACACTTAAGGTCAAAGAGTGATATATGACTTTGTTTGTGTATATGCTTGCATTGCAGTGCTCTGTTTTTCTTGGCAGTCTCTTTTTGTACTTACAATAATTTTTTTTTGCTGAATTACTCCTTTTATGTTACATAAATCGCATATTGAAACTTTTTTATTATGGCCGTCAGTACGGGAAAACCGAGACCACTTTGTGTACAACATGGGATGGTACCTCAATTTTAAGGTGTATATTTTGCCAATACCTATATCTGATAAGGAATTTTTGGTAGACTTTGACTATTTTTTTTGTGGACTTATGATTTGTTTTTTGAATGAAGTTTTTCCTTTGTTGTGTTCCAGTCCTTTGGGGCTACACAGTCAATTTTCTTAAAATTTCTTCCCATCCTTATAATGTAAGCCTTCGGCGCGCTCTGTTGGACAATAACTTCCAGGATGCTTGGGATGAGGAAACACAAAATTAGTCCAAGGTTGGTCTTTGACCGCAGATTACATGTAATTGATTTAGAGTTCCAAAGCAATCAGAATGACCGGGAACATGAAACCTTTTTCCACTGCAAAACAAGGTGAGCTTTGTATATAGCCGTGTCGATGTCCGTTTCATCAGTCCGTCTCAAACAATTTGACTGTTAATAATTACTCTAGAGGTCACAATTTTGCAATCTTTATGAAACTTGGTAGAATGTTAACTCAGAGCTAAAAACTTGACACATTTGATAGTGGGTCATCTGGATACAAAAACTAGGTCACCAAGCAACTCAAAGGAAACGCTTGTTAACACTGTAGAGGTTCACAGTACGACTATATCTTTCTGAAACTTGTTCAGAATTGTCATCTTGATGTCTCAAGTCCAGTCTGAATCTGGGTTATGTAGGATCAAAACAAGCAGTCACGAGGTCAAATCAAAGGAAAAGCTAGTTTACACTCTAGAAGCCACATTTATGCCCATATCTTAATGAAACTGGTTCAAAATGTTCATCTTAATGATCCATCGATCAGATTCAAATCTGGCTTATTAAGTGGCGGTCAAAAAAACTAGGTCAACCAGGTTAGATCAAGGGAAAAGCTTTGTTAACACTCTAGAGGTCACAATTGGCCCAATCATAATGAAAACTTGTTCAGAATGTTACCCGTCAATAAAATATTGGACGAGTTTGATATCTGGGTAATCTAGGGTCAAACTAGTCACCAGGTAATCAAAGGGAAAGCCTTGTTAACACTAGAGCCACATTTAGCCCATATCTTAATGAAACTTGGTCAGAAATTAATCTTGATGTCTATAGGACAAGTTAATAAATCTGGGTCAGGTGGGATTACAAAACTAGGTACTAGGTACATCAAAGGAAAAAGCTTGTTAACACTCTAGAGGCCCACATTTAGACTTTAATCTTCATGAAAACTTAATCAGACTGTTAATCTGATGATCTTTAAGTCAAGTTTGAGTCTGGGTCATGTGGGTCCAAAAACTAGGTCACCAAGTCAAATCAAAGGGAAAAGCTAGTAACTCTTAAGGTAAAGTTATGATCATATGATTAATGTATGTAACTGGTCAGAAATGTTATTGATGATATTTAGGTCAATATGTCAGGGGAGCGATACAGGGCATCATGGTCCTCTTTTATTTGTTCTTGTTTTAAGAGAAATTGTACCTTTAGAATACAGATACAGCAAGTCCCATTTTCTTGGTTGACAATACTATTTCAAAGCCGACAAAAGCATCCAGATGTTATTAAAAGTTGTTATTCACAGTTGAGCTCTATTTCGTGTATGATTAAAAAAATGGTGTGACTGTGATAATAACTGTGTATACAGATAAACTAAACATGTGAACAGGTTATTCAATAAATAAGTGTAATGCACGTCTTGGTAATGTGTATGAGAAAAGCAAAAGTTAAGGATTGTTTTTGTTTACGAGTAATTTCGAATTACAATTAACAAAATAGAAAAAATCAGCCTGCACAAGAAGGATAATATGTTCATAGACTGAGCTCTTCCTGCCGTGGTGCAAATAGATTGTTGATGTGTGTCTGTCTTGTTAACAGTGAGTGCAATCTAGTAACTTTTCAGTGGTATGATTTTTTTCTGTAGATCGACAATACGAGTATAAGGAGAGCTTACTACTCGCCCAGCGTCGGCGTCTTTCGCGTCCCACATTGGTTAAAGTTTTGGTGCACTTTCTCTTTTTTCATCTTTCTCGTAATTACTTGATGGATTTGATTCAGACTTGAAATAATTATTCTCTCTCATCATCCACATCATTCTTGGAACATAAGGGCAGTACTATGGCACCAATATTTCATGAATTATCCCCCTTTCACTTAGATTTTTCAGGTTAAAGTTTGATGCACTTTAACTCTAATCTCTGTTATATTAATGATGTGATTCAAACTTAAAATAGTGTTCAACATATCACCCACATCATAGGACACAAGGTGCATAACTCTGGGCACCAGTTTTTTTCATGAATTTCACCCTTTTATGAAGAATTCAGGTTCAGTGTTGGTTGCACTTGCACTCTACCTCTGTTCTACTGAATGGATTTGATTCAACTGTAAAATAATGTCAGCCTCATCACCACATCATATGACACAAGATGCGTAACATGGCACAATTTTTAGAAATTATCCCCTTTTTACTTAGAATTTCAGGTTAAAGTTTATGCACTTTCACTCTGTCTCTGTTATTATGAAGGATTGATTCAAACTTAACAATTGTTCAAACATCATTACCCTTATCATATGACACAAGGTTGCATATTTCTGGACCATTTTTCATGAATTATTTCCCCTTTTACTTAGAATGTTTAGGTTAAAGTTTTGATGCACTTTCCCACTCTGATGTTATGACTGAATGGATTGATTTCAAACTTCAAAATAGTTGTTCAACTCATCACCCAAACAGTATGACGCAAAGGTGCATAACTCGGCACCAATTTTTCATTTAAGTATTCCCCCTTTTTTTACTTAGAATTAGGTAAGTTTTGAGACACTTTCACGGCTGTCTCTGTTATTACGGAATGGATTGATATTCAACTTAAAAATAGTTGTTCAACATTCACCTACAAGATATGACACAAGCTGCAAACTCTGGTACCCATATTTTATTTACTGACGTATTGCCCTTTTTGCTTAGGCATATACTTCTATAGTGTTTTGATACATTTTATTTCTTTACTCTCTTATTCTTTAAGTTGATATTTTTGAATAGGAAACAGGCTATGGTGCAGTATCTTCTCACAATTGGAGTCATTAAAACACTCCAGTGACAGCTCGAGGGTCTCAGATGTGCCAGTTCACTATCCAGCATCGAAATAGTCGAGCGCGCTATCTACTGGACAGCTTTGTTAGGCTTACATGAGCACGGTATGAGCTGATGTGATCACTTAAGTATGTCATGTTTATTGACTCAACAATTTGCCTGTTAACACCCTAACAGGTGACAGTTTTTTTAAATGTTAAAGGGATGAGTTGAAGTCTGATCGATCCCGATTGAGCAGTGCCTTATTCAGATTATTGTTGGCAATGGGATTGCCATTCAATTAAATAAATTGGTCTTTCCGTATGCAGAACTCACTTAGTTATACGTATGATAATACATTGTATGCCTTTCTGCGGTTTATCAAATGTGCATAATCACCCTAAGTGATATGCCCTTTTATGTATAAGGTTGGATTGTATTGATATTTGAAGAGAACTTCCATTTGTGAATAAGATTTAAAAATATCTACAGTTAAATATTAAGTTAAAGACTAAACTATCCGTGGTGTATGCACTTTGGAGGATATATTTAAACAAAATAACAGACAATATTATCCATCTTATCGGCTTTTAAACTTTGTGTGCAGGCTTTTATGCGGAATTTGTCTTGTTATCAAATAATGTTTTTCCTAGTGCAATCATCTGTCACAGTGTCCTTAAGCCACACTATACACAAAGATTAATGATCTATGTAACTGCGTCTACAGCCGCGCGGTAAATGGTATGGAACTGCTGATTGTATTGTATAGACGACATGTGGTTGAACAAAGTAGCTATGACTGCCTAAGAAACAGCTTTTTAGGAAGCATAACTGCAATAATGCGTAATAAGAGTGTGGATGTTCTCCAACAAGTCGTCAGGTGGCCGTTCTCATTTTAATAATGTTGTTTGTTTTGCAAATAAAATATCGCAGATATCCTTGTAAATTGCAAAATAAAACAAATGGTGGACTATTTGCTAGTCACTGATATAAAATACGACGTCAAATCTGTCCTCATTTCACGGGAAAAAGTACGGTTCAAAACTCACTTTCTGTAGGACAAAAGTGTGGTTACAGCTCATACCCTTCTTTGCCAACTGTTCGCGTTTTTTCAAGCAAAAACCAAGCATACAGAAACATGGTACACTACCGCAGAAAGTAGGAATCCAGGAGGGTACCGTTGTCTGGATCGAGGCGAAAGCTGCAGTATAAAAAAGTTACAAGAATGTTCTTAACCTGAATCGACGGTAAATTTGGTGTGTTCAGCTCATTTGCGAGGCTTTTTTATTGACGTGCATTCTTGGTTTCCCCACCGTGAAAAAAACAACACACTTTGCTTATGACTAATTGAGATTTGAATAGTCTGGAGAAAAATTATGTACTGTATATAAAATTCAGCAGAACTATGGTACAGAGTAAAGATAATTTTTCTGTTAAACTGATTTTATATGCTGAAGAACTTATTTTGACAAGGTATTTTTTAATTATGTCTTATTCTTAAACTTTTTGAAAAATTTTATTCCAAAAATTAACCTCTGTGTCAAATCTTATTTCACTAGTAACTTGTTTCTACTAAGTACTTTTTGTATTGGAGAAATAATTAAAATATTAAACATACTGATGTCTAAGGTCCATGTAAACAAGGTGGCATAGTTCTGCATCCACTTAGATAGATAGCAGATAGTTTTCGCGAACCAGTCGTAATGCAGAAATATGGCAACAAAAACGTTTGTTCGAAAATAAAAAGGTTTTCGCGAAAGTTTTTTAGAAAACAGAAGTTAGTCATATACGTTCTCTTATGCAGTACTGGCGTACTAATCGACATACATTTTTCACGAAAAAACATTCCCTAAATTCACGAAGTTTATTCAATTTTTTAGCGGAAAAGTACTTTTTTTCTCGAAAGGTTCAGAAACATTTCATGAAAATTGTATGATTATTGTATTCAGAAATATGCCACCATACATGTCTGTGCTGAACACTTTGTCTATTGAGAACATGAATTAACTCTCCGAAATGAAATATTACATTCTTAATAACGGTTTTAGGCGATACAGAAGCGAATGGGATGCAACAATGTTTATCACAGCCGCTCTTCTCATGAAACAAGGCACAGGGTCAAGGAACAGACGTTTGTAGCTGTTGTCAGGTGCTTAATGCACCTCTGAGCATGCAGACGAGCACTGGGGAGTGTTGCTTATGGTAACAGTATTACTCATATTGTTCTAAAAACTTCAAATATATTAGAAGTATTAGCTGCTGATTGTTGAAGATAAGGTCACTAGTTCATGTTGCTTTGGTAACAATAAGCTTATGATATTGTGATAACAGAATATTTTTTTACATTAAAACGTCCAAGGTCAAGGACAAGTATACATCTGACAATATCAGCGGAGGTAATAATGTCTTATGAAATGATAATGTATATATAAAATACCTCCAATAGTACAACGGCTACCATATTTTAGATAATGTCTTTAGGAGTTGTGTTTGTTTCTGTGGTAGCGTACCAGTCGACGCGTATCTGGATTGTTATATTTCAGTATCGTACTATTGTAAAGATTGGCAGACTATGTTGTTGTGTTGATGTTTTACATTCTTATTTACATTTTAGTTGAGTTATTAGCTAAAAATCTCAAGAGAGGGATACAAGACCAAAAAACACAAAAAGTACAATATATCATACTCTTAAGGTTCTAATGTGTATAAAAAGTTAATTTAAACTATAGTTTCGAATATCAGTCCACATTATAAATATATTATTTCAGCTATGATTGTATTGATGAGGGAGCGGTGGATGGGCAAAGTACTATGTAGATAACCTCCCCTGTAAAGATATAAAACAGTCCTGTGTAGAGGTCGCGTAAGTTAAGAGAACATCTATGACACTGTCACTACACACGAAGAGGCGCGGCCTGGCAAGATGAAAGCAGGAGCGTGTGGCGAAGTACCCGCCGCCATGCCTGGAACGGAGGTTATAAAGTTGCTCCGGAATCTCGCATTACAGCCATATATTGTTCGTAGTTTTGGAGGATTGTAATGCTTATAAAAATGACTGAATAAGCTCAACTGTCAATCACTCCATCTTCATGTTTTATCAACCTTATGGTACTTGTTATATATTCATAAGTTATTGAAATATGCTTGATGATACATCTGTGTCTTCTTCAAGGAGTCCTATTATATTAGATCTGCTAAAGTGTTTTGCGTCTTTTTACCTTTATAGCCATGGAATGGATTAACCGAAATATTTTCAGGAAATAGATTATTAAATATTGTATTTGCAAATATATATATATATAACGTTCAAAGTTTGCTGAAAAAAAATACAGAAGCCTTGTCATAATAGATCTGCTTGCTGTTAGACATTAGGCAAAATCGAGAAAATTTGTGAATAGTCATTCATGAAAAACACTTAGATCATGAAATTTCGTTGCGTAGATAATAAAATTGAATACATTAACATGGATGGTAGGTAAATGTCTGATTTGCATTTTGTCTGAAATATGGCCCTTTATGTACCTTTTAATTTGAATTTCTCTTTAGTTAGGTCCACTTTTCTTGAATTCTATGTTAGTTATACCTGGTTGTTTCTTGTTTAAGTTCACTTTTTTTGCTTTTGAAACTTCATCAATCTTTTGTCATCAATTAAAATGAGAAAGAATGCCAAGAACCATAATTCCTGCCTTACACATTGTCCAGCATTTGCAGACGAGCGATGACATTCGCAGGCGGGCTCTGGTGAGTTTAAAAGTTGTTTTATACATTTGTAGGGGATAAAAGAAAAAACTGCCCATCACATTAAGACAAGTATTTTTTATTAATCAATTAGTATTACATTAGAGTAGATACCTTTGAGAGCATTTGAGCCGTGCTTGAGAAAACCAAATAATGACTTTGCGACCAGCATGGATCCAGACCAGCATGGATCCAGACCATCCTGCCCATCCGCACAGTCTGGTCAGGATCCATGCTGTTCGCTTTCATAGTCCATTGCAATTAGAGAGACCGTTAGAGAACAGCATGGTTGCATCATGACCAGACTGAGCGGATGAGAGGCTGGTCTGGATCCATGCTGGTCGCAAGCAACTATGTGGATTTTCCATGGCGCACGCTCATTTATGTGAAATCATATAAGTTCTGACTCAAGTATCCATAACGATTTCTATACAGCCAGAGTAGAGACTGGTTCGGTCACTGGCAGCCAGGTTTTTTCAAGATCAAGCAGCATTTTGCTATATGTTGGAAGTATGTCATCAAAAGATCAGTTTTTACAACCAACAATGTTTGTGTATAAAGCAGTGATAATTGCTTCTCAGGTGAGGCTTTAACATAATTTTGTGCATGTAATAGAAAGGTTAAGACTCTAAATGAATGATTAGAGGTTTCGCTTTTAAGAAAAGTTAATGTCTCTCTCATACCATTTCATTTAAATGGCCAGATGAATAGATATGCTATCTTGGCATAACACAAAGACATGTGTCAGGAGAAAGACAAACATAAATGCTAAGATGTGCAATCTTTGTGGTACAAGATTTTCCTCTTTTTTTTTTTTTTGAAAATATAGTGAAATCATAAATGTTAAACAGGATATTGTATGCAACCATAACTAAATATCAGAAGCAAAAAGGAGGACCATGATGGCATTATGTTGATCGCTGAAGCAACATTATTCATAAGGTCATGTTCAGAAAGATCCGGCAAGTTTGGTATATGTACTTGTAGTAGTACAAGAGTTACACTTCATATGAATGTTACATGTAAGTAATAACTAAATCAAGAGCTCGTAATACAAGCAATAGTCTGATTGTACAAACACATTTGGCACTGATTTTAAATCATACACGTTCTGTGTAAATAAAGTAAGGATTTGTTCAGAAATGAAGCTGCTCGAGAGTAAACAGTAACCCGAAATGGTATTTTTTAAATTCAAGCACATCAAATCGAGATCTTACAAGGGTCTCACTGGTAAACACATTTAGGTAATAACATTAGGATTGGTTAATGAGGTTGCTCAAGTGTAAAAATAGTTGAAACTGGTACTTTGGTCAATCAATGACACATAAGCCTAGTCGACCATAAGGATCTTAAACCCAGATCTTATAGATATTACATTTCTTATAATCAACATGATGTGTTTGTAAAATATCTGCGATGTGAAAACCAAACACAGAGAAATATAGCTTTTATTTCGAGACCATAACTCCACCAAAAAGCATTCAACCAAAACCCCGTAAAATGTGTGCAACTTGGCTTGAAACTGATCAATTCTATTAAGTTTCATTCTATTTCCAATAATAGTCAGGACAAACTTTATCACAAAATTACCATAAAGGAGACATAACTCCACCAAAAAATTAATCAAATGTAAAATACTAAAATATGCAAAACCAACCTTGGAACTGAACCTTTCTACAAAGTTTGGATAGAATCCCACCAGAAATTTCAGGGAGGTAACTCGGGCAACTTCAGTGACGGACAGACAAACAGACACACTGACAAATAGTACAAAATAAATATATCTCTCCGCACAGGGGACACATAATTCCTGTGAAGCTTGAACGAAAACTAAGCAGTTTGAAAGATATCATGATATACAGTGGAACACCTTCAACAATTCGCAATAGTGATGAAAATATGGAAATATCTTGTGCTACGTGTAAAGTTTGTTGAGGAATCATTAAAACAGTTGTAAAGGTTTCTGTTTCAGCCTAACAGCCCTACCTGAAGGTAAGCACATTTAATAAGGTCCATCCAGAAGTTTAGTGAGGATCTTTCCAAGTGTTCATGAGAAGCTGTAAAAGATTTTATAGTTTTTAGCTCTGCTGGCCCTTTAAAGGGACAATGTAGAACCATTTGATCAAACTTGAAAGAGTCTTGTGTAAGGACACTACGGATCAAGTTTGGTGGTAATCTATCAAGAAGTGCATGTGAATAAGTCGTTTAAACTTTTTTTCTATTTTTTACCTTTGGTAACCCCTAAAATGGACCAAGCAATACCATCTGAAAAGGCATGAGAAATGCCAATATAAGAAACTGGGAGATTCATCACGTGGTTCATTATAAAAATTTGTGACTGGTTTATCCTTCTTTAGTAGTTGTGCTCCTAACAGGGGACAAGTGGAACCATTTGAAACAAACTTGCGGTTAAGGTTGATTGAGGATGCTAAAGGCCCAGATCAGATTGCCGTAAAGAGCATCAATAGTTCACTGGGGAAACAGTTTTTTAAAGGTTTTTTTTTTTCTATTTTTAGCTCTGGTTAAGCCCCCATTGAACGAAATAGGTGAGTCATAAACAAAATGTTCTATATCTAAAGAAGGGCCAAAAAGAACATTCCATATGAAAAGTTATTGAACATATCCAAGTGCATACGAAAACTGTAAATAAAAGCTGGATGAGCTTGCATCACAACAAAAATGGAACTACGATAAAATCACTTTATCCGTCATAAACAAGGTGGGTCCTGAAAAAAGTTCTGTTCACTAATGGCCTTCCGTAGTTTTGTCCGGTATTTTTAAATTCAATTGAATGGTGGCCTCTAGTAACGATATCGTTACTTTCGTTGCAAAGTGCATTTTAAAGACCGAGTTCTTTCAAATTTGAAATACATGCAGTCTATCCATGACCATATATGTGGCGCATTGGTCGAGCCAGGGCTAAGACGCTTCTACGGAGGTGAAGGCCCTGGTTCGAATCATGGCGTCACCTATTGCGGTTGGTGCCTTGGGCAAGCCACTTATCACGATTCCGAAATCGGACCCCAAGCTGTAAATGGTCGGGTACCCGCAAATTGTGGTGTAAGGGTTTATAATTGGGTTAATGTTCTTAAATAGGGCGCTCAAAAGATCTAATCTAGCTTATGTTAAATGTTTCACAAAGCGACGTAAATAAAATTAACTTTACCCAATTTGTTAATCAGCGACACTGAAAATGTTTACCGCCATGATCCTTATATTTAAAAATCAAATTATTGAACTGTGGGGAAAAGCTAACACGACGATGTTTATGACACAACTGAGTAGTCACTGGTGAAAAGATTTGTCCAATTCAATGAACTCCATTTGAGTCAAGGGCGGCTGCAAGTGCAAAATGACTTTTTCGAGCAAAGTCGACATGTACGCAACTTTATATCGCAAATCACTCATTTCACTTGAAAGTTAGTGGACAGACTAAGAGAAAAACAGTCAAAACCAGGATATTTTTACTAAGAATGCCACGTTTAAAGGCGTAAACGTCATCAGCCGTTTGCATGGTTAAGCCGGACTTCATTGTAATTGCCGTCGTTAGGGGCTGGTGTTGCTCCACCAGACAATCATGAAAACTGGTAGGAGACATGATCATTCAGGGCTGTGAGTGTAGACCGCGCCCAGGCCATGAAAAGGTGACGTCGATACGTACAGACCGTCACATTATCCTCACCCATCTCCGCGACAGGTTCATACCAGCGACAAAAACGGCAAGAGAAACACCATGGATCCGTAATGATCGAATAAGTGTGTCAACAGTACACCGGCGCTGAAACACGTCGATTTACGGGAGACCGTTACGCTACCCGAGTACGTTTTTTTAACACCGGAACGCGCATCATACTGCACTAAATGGGGTCACACTACATCAAAGATGGACAGAGCGACAATTTTATTCACTGATGAGTCGAGATTTTGTCTCGATAGTCTGACGGGTAGAAGAGTGTGGCGACGTCGTGGAGAAGAACGATATTGAAGATTGTTGCGTCGGCAGGCCATGTGTTGGGTAGGTGGGGGTTGGTGTTGTAATGGTCTGTGGGGACGGCACAGAACACCATGTCGACCTGGATGGGAGTTTGCCTGCCCCGTACGGGGCAAGGTGCTAAAGGCCAATGGTTCTTCCGTTCTGACAGACTCACAATGACGTTAATGTTCTCCAGCAAGACAACGCGCGGCCTCACTCTGCCAGGGTTTCCTGCAGGAGAATGTCAATACAATACCATGGCCTGATCTGAACCCCATAGAGCATTTTTGGGACCAGCTTGGACGTAGAGTCTACGACGGCACAGACGTCAGATCGGTAACCTTCAGCAGCTGGTACGGCACGCACGGAGTAGTGGGGGCCATCCTCAGTACAGAATCCAAACGTTGATTCAGAGTATGCGACGCAGATGCCACGCTGTACTCAATACAGAGGGAGGTCCTACCCGCTACTAAGGTCTGTGACTTTTGTTTTTTGAGTGACCTTCATTAATGAAAGATTTCAGACGTTTATGGGGTGAAATCTTAGCAAAATAATAGCTATCTCATTTCAGTGTTAGGCTTGATATAGATTCAAAGCAGGTATTTGATGAATTGTGTGGTATATATGGACCTTAGGCCATTTCAGTGCTCACAGGTTTTAGGTAAGTGAAAGATTTTAAAGTTGGGGAAATTAATATGTCGAAGATTGATACCCGTTTTGGGAGCCAGAAAACCTATGTACCAAGGCAACACCGCTGCTGTAATAGATGTGGTTCGAAGAGGATGCGCGCGCTTGTTGGTGAAAGATTTGAAAGATTATAGCCAGTTGTATGGCATACAGAGGGCAAGTGTGCAAACAAATTGAAAAGCGTTTGGCTGAGAAAGGTTGCGCAGGTGGGACCTATTTGCCTCATGATGGGAGCAAAAGAAACAACGCCTCTTTTCTTAAATGTGCCAGGGAACTTTTGAAAAAGTAACAAAGGCTGTGATAGGACGGGTGATTTCTAACTTGCTCGCAGGTGACGAAATCTGGTTGCACATGTTTGAGCCACAGAGAAGGGCTGTTAAAAAGCAATTGAAGCGAAAAGATCAAATATTATTTATCTGCTATACACGATTGGGTAAAAAGGTTACAAAAATTTGTTTCGGTAAAGGAGGAATACTTGAAGGTATGTAATAAAAATGATTTTGATGAAGTGTAACACTTAAGAAATCCGAACCCAATGACAAAACTATTTGAAGGACCTTCGTGACTTGAAAAGATGAAATAAAAATAGCAAAAATACCACTTTGTTATTCAGCTGTATTTGTAAAAACTGTTTATCTTTTCAACAATAGCTGCTGTACGAAGTTGAATTATCCGACAGATATTATAGTTCGACAACGTTTTTTAGCCGTGACTAATTTATGCGGGACAGTTGATTCGCCAAAAAAGGGTAGGAACGTGTATGTAATACATAATTAAGCGGTATACGTTATCGTTGAATCTAAGCGAATGCATGGCCCAAAGAATATGGCGTTGGCTTAAGAAACTTGCGTTTCGAGGTTCGAGCCTTGGTAAGTTCACGTTTTAATTTTTTATAATCGTTTGTTTCGATACACATTGCACGAGAAAATTGTGCAGTTCATTGATTTGATTTGTTAATGATGTGTTAGCTAATCAAAAATACTTGCCTATTAGTTTTAGTTACGGCGTAATGGCTTAACACGTTACAAGATACCAGTGAGGATGCTCGTCAATAATCAGAAAACTCGTTTCATTAATTTGCGTTCGAGGGAGAAGACAAATAATGGGTTGTTGAAGATCCCATGGACTGCAGCATAGAGCATGTTACAACACTTCAACCGCGATAAGCTGTCGACAGTAACGTGTTGCTGCAGGAATCACGGTACTGCATCAAGAGAGATGAAAGAAAAAGAATATACAAGCAACTGTTATCATCGAGATAACTCGGATTCCGATACAACATCTGACTCGGAGAATGCCACAGCTGAGGGTCCGTCAACAGATACAGCAAGTGAAGTGAAATTATGTGAATGAAGTAAATGAAAAAATAAGACTAGCAAACTATATATACAAGTATCGAAAGAATAACAAAAATATGATCAAAAAAATATATAATCAAAATCTATAATGGCTTTTTAAAGAGTCTTCAAAGATAAAATAAAAAAATGTATCGAGAAAAAATATGAGGCGTAATCTGGGCTTGAAACTCGCACCCGGGGTTTGTATTCAACCCCTAGCAACTGCCGCCAGCAGATATAATCAAGTTTGAAGTAAATATTACTCTTAGAGATTTCTAATACGGATGGACCGTAATACCGATATCACCCAATAAAAAAACGTGTATATTCCGTCACGGCTCAAAAACGCGGTAGTAGAACTATGTAGATACCAGTGGTTGATGAGATGGTTAATTAAAATTTGTTAGTCTCGGCACTCTCTGCTTATACACTACAATGATATATTCATTAATTTCTACATGAAAACAAATTATACATTAACAATACAGAGTGAGGTGAGTGTTTGATTTCAATAGGTCAAATTCATTGAATAGACTATTTTCATGAACACTTTACATAATAAAGTATAACTACACTTCTATATCTTCCCAAATACAAAGGCACAATTTCTTTCCATTTACTGTGAAATTATAATTTTTGTGAGAGGTTAATTTTCGTCAAATTGGTAGCTGGGTCTTTCCAAGAAATGTAATCCCAATAAAACAGTAATATCCCCATTCATTTCATGTCCATACATTTATATCCTCACGAAATGGCAGTTAAATTGCCTATACCATGACAGTTGTGACCATGATATCAAATGATTTCACAGTGTATAAAATTGTTTGCAAATTAACCTCTGCAGAGCAGCAACCTCTATACAACAAACACATCTTAGTTGTGTTCCTGATCCCCAACGACCGTATGTTTCCTCTAGTCTAACCAGTTCCCAATTATGTTCACTATTGATTTCCCAGTTCCCAATCATGTTTATCGCTAATGTTCAATCATGTTTGCTCAAGCCTGCCCGATTCCCAGTTATGCTTGTTCTAGTCTACTCGATTTTCAATCATGTTTGCTGTAATCTTCCCATTTTCCAATCATTTTTGTTCTATTCTTTCAAATTCCTAATCATGTTTGTGGTAGTCTACGCAATTCACAACCATGAAAATATTATACATACTACATAGTTATTATACATATCTTCCAACAAAACAAATACATGTAAACATCCTCTGCATCTTAAAATAAATTGATTTTGTTCCTAGTTAAAATAATCAAATAAACTTGACAAAGGCCATGTGAATACAGCACGCCCTAAGAATTTTGTAACATCTTGTTTCATTGTACATATGAACACACGAAACAGTTAAAAACTAGACTCTTAAAGCTAACAAATGAATTAGAAACCAATCTTGAATTCTAGCATCTGATTGGTTGCTTCTTGGCACAATTTTAAGATTGACCAATGACAATGTGGCATTTTTTGTCTGGTCTCCAAACTCGGTTCTATACCTTGAGACCGGGATGTATACATTTTTCTCATCTTAGAGACAGAGTGCTTCAAATAGGATAGATTGGGTAAATCGCCCGTGGTTGTTTTGCTTACAGGTTTGAATACAGCGCACGGTAGCCCGCCCAATTAGCTCCAGTGCTGTAGGGAGAGCGTTGGTATACGGATCGCGGCGGTGGTGAGTCAGATCAACGGGCATGGGCGTCCGTATGTTCTCCGTGACGATTTGATGAAAGGACATATGTGTCTGAAACATTCTTCCTACACTCTTGATAGGTGGGGGAATGGCAGATACTTGCGGAGAACAGGTTTGTACTGGTACGGAATCCAGGAACACTGACTGAAATACTGTTGAAAAAATGGCGTTAAACGAAAACAAGCAAACAAAGAGCCGCATGGGAATTCAAAACGGTGGTGAATATTAAATTTAGCCTGCTGGCGGCAAAGTGGCTACGTTTGCGACCTGATACAGTCCTGATATGGTCTGGCACTCGTTCGCTTTTCAGCGGGTTTTTTCAGTAAAAACCCACCCTTTGAATAATAAGTCTGGTACTGCCAAGATTGAATGATGGACCAGTCCCATTTCGAAATTTAGCAGGGTAAAGCCTAAGAATATCACTAGAGAAATAACAGCAGGAAGCGCAAATTTGTTGGCAACCAGAAAGTTGTTTGTCCATCAAAAAAAAAAAGTGAAATTACATTTTTAATTTAAGATATGGGATGTTTATAAATTTGTAAAAAGAAACACCCTTCAAAGTGGCCATTTTTAACATTTTTACGTAACTAATATTTCAAATGCTTCACCAATGAAAGTTTCTTCTTAGAAGAAAAATGAACTATTAGCCTTTAACCTCTGACTGGACTCTTTTCTATTTTCGTGAAACTACTTCATTTGACACTTCAGTTTCATTGGTTAAGAGGTCATTCCTTTTCAAAGTTCATACAAATTATTACTTATCTAGCCAATAATTCAGTTTTATTAATTTGACGAAAACTGCCTTAAGTGTATGATAAAGTTACATCGACTCTCCTGGGCCTTGGATGCCCACATTATCTTGTTGTTGTTTTCATTTCTAACATGTATAATTGAATAGAAAAAAACTATAAATGTATATTATTTTTGTTGTTATAGCATTGTAAAATAAAATAAATGTTATAATCTTATTTCTATAAGTTATTTGATTTACTTATTTAATTACATTGAAGATCTGTCTAGCATTTATTTTCATATGCTTAGTGCATTTTAACTAAAGTTGCTAAATTAGATATTGCATTGTTACTTGAAATATTTGGTCAGTGATGCTATTATGACTCTAAACCAAAGTAAGATTTCTATTTCTGTTGATTAAGAGATTGTAAATTGAGTTCTCGCTCTCTGTTCTGGGGGATTTTTCTCACTCTATCCTGGGGGCTTTGTCTCACTCTGTCCCTCTGGTCAGATCGCTCTGTGTCTACTGGTTAAGAATGAATTTGGCGCCCTGTGTGGCTGCCTTTGCGCTATGAACATGATTATCATGAAAAGGGCGCTATAGTTATATATACATGTTACTTTATATGTATGTTACGCGCCTAATAGCCAATTGCCGCATTTGCGTAAATCGCGCACGCAGCGCAAAATAACCCCAATTTGTTATATGGCGCAACGATTTGTAATAAATCGGCAACCTTGGCAACCTTATATATTCTTATATGCGCAGGGTAACTGTTTGCGCGTTGTAAATGAGTCTGCGCTTTTAAACATACGGATGATATCTCCCGATTAAAGTGAATACATAGAGGGTGAGACTTGTAGGCCTACTAAAATTGTTTAATTTTAAAAACTGACGGTGATAAGGCACGGCGTAAAAGGTGTGAATGATGTGCTTAATTGTAAAGAACAAGAAAAAACATTTTAAATGCGCGTATTTATGCGGTAATTCAATGGGTTAAAATGGTTTCAACTTATGGCATATCGACAATAATTGCCTTGGACCATTTACATTCAGAAAAAAAAATTATGGCCACAAAGGACACACTTAATATAGTCATTACAATAGACTCTAAACAGACCACCGTATATAATACACATTACAAGATTTATTCAACACAAATAACACAAGTGCTAATATTAAGAAAACAAAAAAACTTTCAATGTAGTTTTCCTTAAAGACACGGGACTATTTGACCAATTTTGCTATATTCAGTATTTTCCTTTTACTTTTCGTTGACATTTAACTAGTAAATTATTTAAAAATTTCTGTATACTAGCCAGGTAATGGTTCCCAAATAGGTCCTGTCTTAATTGTGTTCATATCTATTACAGACACAACAAAATGGTTACTCAGTTTCAATAACATTGGTTACATAGTTTACATAATCTATTTTCTCATCAATTCCGTGAAATCTTCCACGTTCTATTTCCAGATGGGAGACTAATCTAAAAAACAAGGTAACTTTTTTCTCAGATTCTCATTGACAATAGTGTTGAGATTCATCTTCAATTAGAATACTTTTAAAGTACAGTATAATAATAGAATTTAGGCATAGTATAGAAGTAATAGCATGATTCATTCTTGACTGTATTGGCCCGAAAAGCCTCCTTTTAAACATATGTATGTATTTCATTTCTATCATAATAAGCCCCGTACATTGTAAAGCCCAAGATGAGCAATAATTGCATGAATTCTAGATGCCAACATTGGTATTACATGATTGCAAGGATCTCGATACATCCTTACATTGGGAGTATCAGGAATTTTTCATAAGTTGTAACCAAAATTTTATAGGATTTTCTTTACAAATAATTGATTAGATGGGGAGTCGTCCGAGTTCCCATAAATTGCACAGATTGGGGTTTGCTCGTTACACTAATACATATTTACAAAATATAATGTCAGTTTATCAACATTTTGTCGTTATAACTACCCCATTACTCTGATCACATATAGAAGAATTGGGGCCCAACCATGGTATCAACTAGCATACGTTGTCTTACATCTAATTTGATTTGATCAAACAAAGACAGCAGATTGTGTAAGCTATTACAGCTTGATCATCAATGATTTAACAGCCACCTGACATATTTCCTGTATTACATAAAACTTGACAGCACCAAATATGTAAAATTATCTACATTTCAATCTTTTTCACCATTAATAAAGAACTCTCGACCGTTTTGTTTACGTTTTCAAGACACCAATTTTTTCTTTTATCAACATTAATTTGCCCCACTTGTGAATACTGGTATAAATGTCTATTTGAGATTGTAAGCTCTTTGGGTCTGTTGAAATAAAACTATTGCATCTGCAAATATATCAAATACATCAGATACAAGCTCAACTTTTTCTGTATAGAGTTGAAGTTCAGTTTTCCGTCATATCATGATGAATAAAATAAAAGAAGAGGGGAGATAATGGTTCCCATCGTGTTTTTCATCCAATTGTGACATCGAAAAAAAGTAGATAAACTCCATAGGCTGACATTTTTAACACAGGATGTACATTATGATATAACTTTTGATCATGTTGTGTTGGTCATTTACAGCTGATACCGGCTTGAATTAACTTATCCAGAGCGCATCTCTGTTAACAGTATCAACAAAGCTCTTGGTAATCGATAAAATACCACCATAACTTTGATTCTTTGATAACACACTTTTTGTATGATAGTATGTTAAAAGAAACATAGCATCAGATGTAGAGCGGCCATCGCGAAAACCATATTGCGAGTCATTAAAACCTTTTCGTTTTTCACTTACGTATATACGATTTATCAATATAAGTGAAAATATTGTTCCTACAACCTTCACTAGGTAATCCCACGGTAATGGGCAGGATTAGCCTTATCGCCCTTTTTATAAATAGGAACTTAACTCCTTTGGACCATGCCTCAGGATCCAGTTATTGTCAAGATATGATGAACATTGTACAGAGAAATGGCCGATAAAAGCGTTGGAATTCAATAAAGAAATCGGCGACATTTTATAAGAAATCACCGCTTTATAACGTTAACATAGATATAGTTTTCTGTATTTCATCAATAGTTACGGACGATCTAATTCTTCAACATTAGTAATACTTCATTTTCACCATTATAAGCAATGTGATACAAACTGACCTGTATGATTTATTTGACATATTTGAAATAAATATTTTGCAAAATCATTTAAAATAACATCACCATACATCTTATTGGAATATTTAAACATTCCTTAATTGAACTGTGGTTCCAAATTTTCTTGGAGACTCTTACTCATTTTCGGACAGTTTCCGTTTCTCTTTACTATAAAAGACAAATTCGCCGTAAGCTTGCGTCGAACGTGTTAAATTGTTCTGCTAAATAGAAAAGAGTATTTTATTTATTCAGATCTATGGTGCAAAATAGGACGCTTGAGGCGAAGAATTCAGCTTGTTGAATTTTACACTCATCAAACCATTGTATTGGGTGGGGGATTTCCGTTTTGTAGCATACGTAAAAATGGTGAAACGTTTTAAAAACCGGAACATTGTGAGAGATGCTATCATGTACAAGTTCGAGAAAAAATATTCATACATTGATTATATCATAATCGCCAAGATATAGTTTTTACCGTTGATTTCATTAAACAAATACTTTTACTATATAATAGATCATGGAAATTTAGCTAGTAGAGGTATTCCATAATATTTTATCATACTCAGCCGGGGAAACATCGGTTATAGTTATATTACAACTTTAATGCGAACATTACAGGGCCAATGGTCAGAAAAATACCGGTAAAGTCAAAACGTTGCCATTTGGGAATTGTTCTAAAACATTCGTGGCATGTTAATTACAATAGTCAAAACCATACCTAGATATGGTCGACTACTCCCTAGTAGTAGCAGAAGAGGACAGTGTGACCTCTTACTATTCCGGTACCGTCAGCTATACTAAGTTATTTCTCTTTTTCAAAAGAGGTCACCAAAATGTATGAGTCAATAAAGGTAAGACATTGCATCTTACTCACAAAATTTGCGTACTGGTATTAAAGCGTTGGCCCACATTGTCAGCCAATTTGCGGGATATCCATGAACCGTTTAAATGTAGGGCAGTCAATATAATCTTGCGTGATTCACCCGTCGCGCCCGTTAAGGTCACACGCCCTGTATGTAACAACATCTCAATGTAAACTCACATATTTTCTTATAGCAGAAAGTTCAAATGCGCGAAAAAGTAAAATTCCATAAAGTAGGTTACATTTTCTGTACATGTTCGACTCCTCCTGGGGCGGTAATGGAACACACAACCAAAAATATTTGCTCTTTCATACGAGTGACGTGACGTTTAGTATTTTAGATAACAATAGTATACAACCTTTGTTATCTTAAGGATACAGAGTTCTTCTGAAAGTTTTCTCTGCTATTTCTTTTTAAGTACACAGATTACACCTCCGCTATTCGTTTGCCCGCTCTGCGGGTAATAATTTGGGCGTGCGGCAGCTTAACAATCGCATCGATTATAGGGTATTTTAAATTTGAGGACTCTTGGCAGCCATATGTCTCATTGAAAAAGCAAAAATGTAAAATATGAAACAAAAGAAAGAATCTAAAGTCACAGTCATTAAGTAAGTTTAGAAGTGCATGAAAATTACATTCCACAGCAAAATGCGTAACTGTTCCTCTATACCCCCCACTAACTGTAACCCTGCACTGTGCAACAAATTTCCAATCGTGTACATTGTGTTTTAAACTGTATTCTAATTTGTAGTTATGAACAATGTACGCCATTTTTTGAGATCACAATCCTCTTTATGGACTATTCACTAAATCTAGGAAATCAGCGCCTTGACGTAGGGTCTTGGATTATTTTAGGAATTGTTCACTCACGCGGAATTTTCGGGACGACGTTGGGCGATCGATTGCGGCACGGCTACCGTTGGATTACTGATTCAATTTTTAGCACAAGAAACGATTATTGAAGGCTTCATGGGCCTTTTGTGTAAACAAACAATTTATAAGCGGTAGGATTGAAATTTGTTAACTACCCAATCGGCCTAGTTTTTGAACTCTATCATGCCTATAGACCTAAAAACGGTGTGAGCGTTAAATTTTTATTGCTGTCTGCGCATCCGGAATTTTCAGCGGGTTCTTTTGAAGTAGTCACCAGTATAAGACGGTTGGCAGTTCTCAGAGTTATATGTTCTCTGGCGTTTTGCACTCCCATCGAAGCCAAAAAACACAAAGCATGGTCTCTATGGATCGAGATTTAAAGATCTGTCACATCCTTATGATACCGATTTTAAGGAAAAATGATATCCGTTGTATATGTTGGAAACCTATCACGCTCAGCCTTTAAAGATCTTTCGAGAGTTCCATTTTGTTAGACTGTAGGTCGTCGGAGCGATCTGCGAGTCAAAGGTTTACTTAGTTTCATTTCCAACAATTTTGGGCATTATTTTCTCGACGAGTGGATGATGATTCAAGGAAAGTTACTGGGTGTCATAGATGTTCATTTCGTGGATGAAAGGGTCGATGGTCGACAAAACTGTTGATCGATGACGTCCCCAGTGTAGTCAATCGTTTATCCATGGAAGTTTATCTATTATACCACAAATGGTTGGAAGCTTTCGCTGGACGGGTGTGTTTATGTGCGAGTTTTGTGGAGAGAAAAGGAAAAATGGTGGAGACTGCACGTGATAGCCTGTTGTTAAATATTTTGGGCGGGTGAGGCGGTGTGGGGTGGTGTAGGTGGTGTAAGACTTGCATTTGCCGGAGTTGATAATTATTATATTGGACATAATTGCAATGTTATAGGTTGACATATCCAGGTGTCCCCTCCGTGTGTATGTTTATATGTATAAAGACGAAGCCAAATTACCTGTTGTGGTGGGGAAATTACAGTAGGCATCTGTTTGGAGTGATGTGTTGTCCACACCGGTGATAAGAGGTCTGTTGTTCTTATTTTTCTTCCTTGACGGCATTTGAAATAAAGTTAAAAATAGTGTACAATGTTATGACAACACACAAGTACACCAATTTACACATGATAATCCATCTAATAAGTACAATGGAAGGTCCAGTTTGAACACATATCAGTCACAATGAAGTTCAGTCGCTTTGAATCATTTGTCACCCTATCGATCCTTCTGTCCCCGCAAATGATCAATTGTTTTCCACCTTTATCATTTAAAACCTTTTTTTTTTTGTTTTCGTATTTAATAGTTTTATCAAACATGTGACCAAAGCACATTTGGGCAAATATCACATGAAATATACTGTGTTAAATCCAAAATTTTAGACTTTTTTCTCAGCGGTTCAAAATTTAACTGTCCGCCATAACGTCACGTGGTCAACAATGAGATGCTCACATCCTCTGGTACTTTATGGACTAAAAAATTTCTGAATTGCCGACTAGTATTAAGAAGTCATTTGTGCATAGGTGTAAAAAACTTTAAAAGGATACAAAATATCCAAAGTATATTTAAAAACACAAGTTTTTTATTGTATTTTTATTTTGTAACTTTTAAAACGCCGTACCCTGTGCGGGATGTCGAACAGCGCTAATATTCAAATCCTGAATGACCACCGATATTGCGAATTAATTGATCCGTCTGAAGATCGTATTTATATTTTTTAATGTTTTTGTAGTACAAAAGGTAATGTCCGCACTCAGAACGAGAACGAATTTTTGTTTGACTGCGAAAGAGGTGTCCTGCCGTAATAGAAAATCTGAGGGTGAAGGCGGAGGGGAAATACTATTATAATATGCTAAATGCCAAAAACCCAGCTAACGGTTTACATTAACAATTACAGACTGATATTGCAAATTCTTGGTTTTAAAATTGTGTCATAAATTTATTTGCAACATTCAGTATATTCATGAAGTCGGTCAACAGGTTTCAATATGCAGTATGATACCATTATGTGCAATAAAACTCAAACATGGCCGTGAAGGGTGTGATTCCTTCGGATAGCAAATCGTCTCTCTATTCTTTTTATAACGTAAAGTATTTTACTTCAATTCGATACACGCAGTCATTTATACCGGATATAGAACATAAAGGAGCTTAACAAAAAGACTGAATGCACACACTTACCACATTTCCCTATCGCTTTTTTTTTCTCATATTGAAAAAGCGAAAAGTCTTTATTACAACTGAGCATATCTCTTGACATGGCCAAGATTAAAATAAAACAAAAATAAGCAGAATTAAAATAACGATTTTTACAGATTGTTCTACTTATATAAGTTTTTAATGTTTATAGTGAGATAGAAGAAGAACTAATAAGTTTCGTCAACAATGTTGAACAAAAATTTTACATTCTGTAAGTGACACAGATTGTGTGTCCTGCGGTGATAGAACTCCAATAAACTTGCTATCTTTATAAACCATTTTAACTTGTACTTCGTTTTCGGATTACAATCTAAAAATGTAGATTTGAAATCTGAATATATGTTTCCATTTTCCCGGTAGCATGCGCGGGATGTTGTTCCTGCGCTAATAGCAATTCTGCCCTAATGCCGATATTTCAACATATTTCAATTCTAAAAGATACTTATTATGTAACTTCATAAAAATGTTTTTGGAGTAGAAAAAAAAAATAGAGAAAAAAGCCGTGATTTTCCGTTTTGTGATTCAGGCTGAAATTGTTCTAGCTTTTTGACAAATGATTATTTTGTTAATCTAATCATGCGCGGAGAATATCGGCTCCTGATGTGTTGCTAATAAAAAATCTGGAAAGAATCTGATGACTTGGATATCTTTCAAAAAACATGCTAACTTTATAAGTGTTTTGTGATTACAGGCTGAAATTGTAGCTTTTGCCAAATGATATTTTGTTTACAATCTGTATCCGGCGCAAGGATATCGGCCCCTGTGCTAATACAAAATCTGGAAATAATCCTGAAACTGGATTATCTTCATAAAAACCACGCTAAATTTATCTGGTTTGGTGTTTACAGGCTGAAATTGTTACTTTTGCCAAATGACTATTTTGGTACGTTCTGTCGGTATTCTTGGCGGGAAGGGCGGCCCTCGCTAATACAAAATCTGGAACTGATCCTGAATTCCTTGACTATATTCTTCATAAACCATGATAAGGGGGGGGGTCCAGGTAGGTGTTCCGCCGACAAATGTTTTTTGATTTTTATTTATATTTTGTTGGGTACTTATACCTACATGTATTAAGTTTCATTACAAGTGTTACGTTACCAGTTTTTACTTTAATTGTATAGATATTCACATTTTAACGTGGGTGGGGTTAGTTAAAATGACATGCTGATCAGCCAGGAACACAATTTGTTATTTTTTAAAAAATGGTTTAACTTGTACCCTGAAACTTTATGATAATAAAATAAACTATGCAATGACAATTCACAAAAAATGCTTGATTTTAAATGGTACTGAATATATTTTTTCAGCATAGAGCCACAAGTGGTTCTAAATCAATTTACTGAATTTTCACGGCGAACTTTACCAAAAAGCTAAACACCATTTCAATAGTTGAGATATTAAGGTGTTATTTTCAGGCAGATTTGTAAAATAAATATAAGAACATGAAAATGACAGTATATAGTACACTCTGGATTAATATTGAAGAGTGGTACACTCTCAAACTGGGTAAAAGTGGGTGGGTAATAAAGATTCGAAAAGAGTAAAAGTAACCCTACAAAAATTGTGTGCTGGCAGTTGTATGAAATGGCCTCAGAGTGTCATACTATCTTAATGTTATTAAATACAGCATTGATTGATAAATTTTAACAAAATCTATTTTATACATGGGGGTCATGGAAAAAGCATGGACCTTGAACATGACATGTAGACAAACCAAATTAACCTGAAACGCCTCAAAGTATTTTAACAAAAAGGTTTGTGAGGCAGAGTAGTTTGAGGGAAGTATTGTTCAAATTAACATTAAATTTTCTGCATTGATTTCTCCGTGGCACACATGTATAAAGTCTTATTAAAGTGAATAAATGTTGTTAAAATTTATCAACCAAATCTGTATTTAATAAAACTAGAATGTGTCTGTAGGACACAGGGTGTCCCCCTCCCCCTCCCTCCCCCGAATGGTACATTGGTCACAAATAAGGGGAAATAATTAAAATGTTTGCAGCACTGGCGCCAGATCAGAAAGAAAATGCCTCTGTACATGTTATACACTACCCCTAGGTATTCTATAAGAACCATGGTCGTGAACGGGAAAATATACTAACCCATTTCAATCGCGTATTTCATACCTAAAACACGCAGTTCAGTAAATATGTACTATTGATATTAAACAAGTGGTAATTTATCTTCCGTTGTGTACCGGTCACATTTCTTCAATACTTCTTATCTTAGTAAAACAACGTTGTAGTTTATAGTTTTTTCAATGGTACACAAAAAACTTGCTTGAACTTCCTGGTGAAGTTCGGTCCTAGATTACAGACACACTCGGATTGGCTGATTGTGAAAATGTATGTCAGTCGTCATTTTACTACACGTGTATGCTAAAATGTTTATATGCAGCATAATGTGCAAAATGAATTAATAAACAGAATAGATGTATACCAATGTATGATTTCAAATCAAAATCATATACAAGATGAATTTCATTCATCATTTCGAGTCTTATCGTAAAACTGTGAATATACGCATTCTGTTTTTGTTTGTTTACATTTCGCTTAACATGTGCACACTGCCGTGACCTCTAGACCGGATGTTCATTAGGGGAGTTCACGCAAGTTTTTTCTGTAACGGTGACTAAAGCATAAAATATATGGAGCATATCTGCAATATGGAATATTGAGACAATGTGACTGGTGCACGATGGAAGATAAATCATCGCTTGTTTAATATCAGTAGTACACATTTACTGAACTGCGTGTTTTAGGTATGAAATACGCGATTGAAATGGGTTAGTATATTTTCCCGTTCATGACCATGGTTCTTATAGAATACCTAGGGGTAGGGTATAACATGTACAGAGGCATTTTCTTTCTGATCTGGCGCCAGTGGTTTGCAGTCTTAATGGGGTATAGCCTCAAAAAAAAACTATGAAAAGGATTCATTATTCTATACCATATACTTTATGAGCTATGAGCATCACAAACAAAAAATCCACTATTTTAGCTATTTCAAGGGCCATAACTCTGTAATAAATGCTAAAATTCTCAAGAAGTGCCATGTTTGCAAAGGTCACATTATGATGAAAACTCAAGCAAGGTTTCATGAATTTACATTTAAATACTTCTGAGTAAGGCACCGAGAATACTTCTGAGTAAGGCACATAATTAGGTAAAAATGTGCATTTTGTTATTATTTCAGGGCCATAAATCTGGAAATAGGGGCAAACCCAGACAAAAAATAGTAGATGCGCAAGTTCATATCATGATAAACACTCATCAATTTATATCACATACTTTTTGAGCTAGGCATGTCACAAGGTGAAAATGTGCATTTTTGACTATTTCAGGGGCCATAACTCTAGAAATAGGGCGCGGACCCAGATTAAAAATAGGAAATGCGCAAGTTCATATCATGATTAAGACTACTGCAAGGTTTCATGAATCTATATCAAATACTTTTTGAGCTAGGCGTGTCACAAGGTGAAAATGTGCAATTTTTACTATTTCAGGGGCCATAACTCTAGAAATAGGGGGCGGAGCCAGAAGAAAAATAGCAGATGTGCAAGTTCATATCATTATAAAGACTCATGCAAGATTTCATCAATTTATATCAAATACTTTTTGAGCCAGGCGTGTCACAAGGTGAAAATGTGCATTTTTTACTATTTCAGGGGCAGTAACTCTAAAATTAGGGGGTGGAGCCAGACGAAAAATAGAAGGTGTGCAAGTTCATATCATGATAAAGACTCTTGCAAGGTTTCATCGACTTACATCAAATACTTTTCGATCTAAGCGCGTCACGAACTTCGGACGGACGCACGGACGGATTGACGGACGCACGCACGGACAAGAGCAAATCTATATGCCCCCACCACTCATGGGGGCACAATTAAGATAGTAATAGGCAATCTGAGGCCATTTCATAACAACTGCACAATTTTTGTAGTGTTGCTTCGAATATTTATTTACCCCACCCACTTTTCCATTATTAATCAGAGTGTACTGATATACTGTCATTTTTGTGTTTATTTACTTTAAAATATCTGCTGAAAATAACACCTTAATATCTCAACTAATGAAAAATGTTTTAGCTTTTTGGTAAAGTTCGTCCATTGAAAATCAGTAAATTTGATTAGACCACTTTGTGGCTCTATGCTGAAAAAAGTATTCAGTACAATTTAAAATGCAACATGTTGTGTGAATGTCCATTGCATAGTTATTTTATCATGAAAGTTTCAGGTAAAAAGTTAGAACCATTTTTAAAAAAATAACAGATATTGTGTTCCTGGCTGGTCACATGTCAGATTACCCCACCCACTTTAAATGTGAATATCTATAAAAGTAAGTAAAAACTGGTAACAGTAACACTTGTTAATGAAACTTAATACATGTAGGTATATTACCACAAAATATAGATAAAATCAAAAATCATTTTGCGCAGACCCCTAACTGGGACCCCCCCCCCCCCCTTTAACTTTGTTTTATGGTTACAGACTAAAGTTGTAGCTTTTGCAAAGACAAATGTAATTTTAATTTTGTAACCCGCGCGGGATGTCAGTTCTGCGCTAATAGCAAATCCTGAATTCAAATATATTTAATTTTTAAAACATATCATTTATGTACCTTTTAAAAATGTAGTAGAAATAGATAGAAACAAGAGTGATTTCCGTCATAACGAGAACGAAAAATGTTTTATCTGTGCAAGACGTATGTCCTGCTCTAATAGAAAGTTTTAACATTACTCCGATAATTTCATACGCTATGTCAACTTTAATTTTGTTATTACAATTACAGACTAAATTTGTAGCTAGAATATAAAGTTACTTCTACATAACTCGCGGGATGACGGTCCTGCACTAATCGTAATTTCTGAAATGTCAACAATATACCAAATATATGTCATTTCTTACAATAAACTGGCTATAAACTCTTGATAAACAGAAGAGAACAGAACATATATTTTATTAGCTTTGTACATAGTACATCAAAAATATAGAATTGACATTTGCATAACATATAGTATTACATCAGGTCTGACTATATGATAAAATTATAATAAATTTACAGATTATAAAAAGGATGATCATATAAAGCGCAAACTATATGGACAGCCGATCTATGAAAATGTATATATTATCTTGCTTTGATGATAAATCGTCTGTAGCGAATTCCTGTGAATGTTCAGTATTAGAAAATAGTGTTTATCTCCTTAACCTTTCAAAGCATTAAGCAATACATTTGATAGTTGTGAAAGATAGTAAATAGAATAAAGTTTAGAAAAGATCACTTTTACGTTTTTCTATTGTAGCCCCGTACGTCCAAATGAACAGATAGCAAAGAAATATTCCTGTTTTGTTGAATTTATTCAGTAACCTGTACAACTGATAATGCATCTCATTACAATCCAGATGAAAGTTGCTTCTAAATGCAATACTGGTATGCTTAAGTCTGATGTAATTAAGTTTAATATTTTCAAGCAGTGATAGTAAACAAGTAAACATGGAAATCAACTGTACTATATCAGGGTGTGTTATTTGTGCAATTTTTTTGTCACTTTATATGTTTCAGTCTAATATGCCTGCCTCTGTTAAAACACTCTCACGATTGAATGACGTCACGTTAACGTGCGTTGACGTCAAAGATTTTGTTGCGACAAAGAAAAAGCGCTTGTATATTTATCTACTGTTTTAGATTAAGGGCATACTAGTATTGGAATCAAAATAATTTATAGCAAAACCATGTTTTAACACTCTTTATACACTCGGGCGTTCATACGTCGTACAAAAAAAATCACTCGGGATGCGCCCTCATGATATTATTACGCCCGACGTATAACCGCCCGTCGTGCATAAACAGTGATAAAACATTCTTTTGCTAAACACTATTTTTAACTAAATTTCATGAACATGAAATCACAAATTCAGGAATTACATTAAAACTTCAATATGAAGTAATTTTTATTTTAAATATTGAATTAGTAACCTTTTTTTGGTTTAACTATGATCGTTGAAGAGAATTGAGGCGTGCCATGAGAAAACCAACATAGCGCGTTTGCGACCAGCATGGATCCAGAATAGCCTGCACATCCGCCCAGTCTGGTCAGGATCCATTCTGTTCGATCAGGCTTTGAAAGCGAACAACATGGATCCTGACCAGATTGCGTGGAAGCACAGGCTGGTCCGGATCCATCCTGGTCGCAAACGCGCTATGTTGGTTTTCTCATGACGTGGCTAAATTTAATTTAATCACTCAATTAATGATCGAAGTAATAGCGCAGGATAAGCATCATGTGCAGATAACAAATGTAATATTTCGTTCTCGTTATGACAGAAATCATTTTTTTTTGTATTTATTTATTTATTTCCTACGTGGCAGTCTTAAAACTTTTTTTTACAAAACAAAGAAACGTTGCATAGATGGTATGTATTAAAAATGAAATATATTTGAAATATCGGTGTCATTTCAGGATTTGCTGTGACATCTCGCGCATGGTACAAATTTAACATTACATTCGTCTTTGCAAAAGCTACAATTTTAGTCTGTAATCATACAACAGAGATTAAGTTTAGCATAGTTTATCAGAGATTTCAAGTAATCGGAGTAATTGGCAGATGTACTATTAGCGCAGGACATACATCTGCGCAGATAACAAATGCAAAATTTCGTTCTCCTTATGACAGAAATCACTCTTTTTCTATTCATTTTTTACAGTATTCATTTGAAAGTTACATAAATAGTATGTTTTATGAATGAAATATATTTGATATACAGTGTAATTTCAAACTTTGCTATTAGCGCAGGACCAACCTCCCACGCAAGTAACAGGTGTAACATTATAGATCCATTTAGATTTGTAAAAGAAAAACTATAGTTTTAGTCTGTAATCGTATATCAAAGTAAAAGTTAATATGATTTATAAAAGATATTCAAGTTATCAGAGTAATTTCCAGATTTATTATTCGCGCAGACACACATCTTGCGCAGATAAAAAATGTAATATTTCGTTCTCGTTATGAGAGAAATAACTTTTTTTCTATTCCTTTTTTACAGTATTCATTTGAAAGTTATATAAATAGTGTAATTTCAAACTTTGCTATTAGCGCAGGACCGACCTCCCACGCATGTTACAGGTGTAACATTATAGATCCATTTAGAAAAACTATAGTTTTAGTCTGTAATCGTAAATCAAAGTAAAAGTTAATATGATTTATAAAAGATATTCAAGTTATCAGAGTAATTGCTAGATTCATTATTAGCGCAGACACACATCTTGCGCAGATAAAAAATGTAATATTTCGTTCTCGTTATGACAGAAATCACTCTTTTTCTAATCATTTTTTTTTTACAGTATTCATTTGAAAGTTATATAAATAGTATGTTTTATGAATGAAATATATTTAAAATACAGTGTAATTCCAAACTTTGCTATTAGCGCAGGACCGACCTCCCACGCAAGTTACAGGTGTAACATTATAGATCCATTTAGATTTGTAAAAAAAAACATTATAGTTTTACTCTTTAATCGTAAATCTAAGTAAAAGTTAATATGATTTATAAAAGATGTTCAAGTTATCAGAGTAATTTCCAGATTTTCATTTAGCGCAGGGCACCAAACACATATCTTGCGCAGCTACAAAATATAAAATTTCGTTTACGTTTTGATGAAAATTAGGCCTACTCTTTATTCAATCGATTTTGTACTATAAAATAATAATAATAATATAGATAAGATCTGTAAGAACTTTCTTTTAATTCTGTGACTTTTTTATTTCATCTTTTATCTTAGACATGTTGAGAGATATGCTCCCGTTGGTAAAAAAGAATATTATTGTGAAATTTCAAGATATTTCAATATAATAAAAACGATATTTTGCTAAGTGTGTGCTCGGGTGAAGTAGAAAATTATAAAAATAGCCTAAAACATACCAGAGGACGACGTGTGCAAGCTGGAGGAAATCACACCTTCACGCATGTTTGGGTTTTACTGCATCTTGTAAGATCGGAGGTATTGAAACCTGGTGACCGACTGCCGTGAATTTACTGATGTAGAAACAAATTTATAACACATAATTTAAGTACCAAGATATTCAGCATTTGACATCTATATTTATTAATAAATTGACCAACTGCATGATTTATCAAACACGAAATGCAAATTTCTGATATATAAATTTACATTTGTTATTTGCGCTGCGCATTTGGTAAATCGCGCAGGTTAAATTTATCCTGCGCAACGATTGGTAAAGGTTATAACACACTAAATAGCCACCACTATATATTCTATATAAAATGACAAGTTTTCACAATGCTGCAATACACACCTAGACCCATTTTAAATTTCTTTAGCTTACATTTTCTTGTAGATCAACATTAATACTGTAAAAATATCCAAAGAAAAGTAGGGGTCATGTTTGATGCAAGAAAAATATTTCTGGTCAAACGGACACACCGTAATTTTTACACTGAAATGACAATCACAATTTAGGGTAGGGGTGTATGAATAAATTTCACATGTTAAATCAGTTTGGAGTCTTTTTTCAACATGCAAATGCTACCAGTATGTCAAGTATAGGCATGCAATATGATTTCAACCAATATATAGCAATGATTTCAAGGAAAATCCTTCTTACAGCAAAAAAAAAACTGAGAACTATTTGAATCCGCCATTATGCGACTACCATTTTTTCATAGGTGCTCAGGCTATTTAGTGTCTGTATGCCTATAAGGAAATATGAATTTTTTTTCCAGCTTTTGTGCTCTCTATGTGAAGTTTCATCTATATTCAGCTTATAAAACAAGTTTCAGCCCAAACAAACCAGTAGTTTTCTCAAAATCACTATTTTTGTACAGCCATCATTTTGTCCAAAGACTGCGGTTTAAGCCGTTAAATTTGGCTGAATCACATATAGTCATTAAACGCTGTTTTTTCAAAAAACCCGTAAGATATTACATCAAATATACCACCAGCAAGTGCGGAATAGACAACCACACTGAAAAAAACTTATAATTATGCAACTGTGATAAAATATAGAACAAAATTAGTGTTTAGTGAATTTTTTTTTTGTTAAAAAAAAGCTTATTTTTCAGTAAAAAAAAAGGAAAATTGTCTTTTTTTCATCTCAAATGCAACAATACTGCATATTTTTGCATTCTATAGCTAAAGTCATATCTCATGGCCATGGTATTCAAGTTCTCTCCAACTATTCATGTCAAAATGTAACTAAAAAGGTGTTGATACTGCACACCTGGTCTCTGCTCAAATGGAATGAAATGGTATCTAAGGATATTACTAAAGATCTTCAGATTTCACACCACACAGGTGATGGAGATCTTAAAGGTCATTCTGATGTAGACAAAGGTCAAGGAACTAAAACTGTGCACTTGAAAGATGTGAGGCACCTAGCAAATTCTCTAAAAAGGCAAATTAACCGGGCACCATTTAGTGACAAAATGTTCCGTGGTAAACAGAAGTCTAATCTAAAAACAGATTTGCTCTTATCTATAAATCTAGGTGTGTTTCAGAGCTATCAAGTGCACATAAGAAGTACAAAAGCAATTTGAAAGTAATAAAACACAAAATGCCTAATATAATTTCAGAAATAGTACTATGTTTCAAAGGTTACTGTGGTACCTCATGTTCTAAATACAGCTTGGTTTGTTCTGGCAAACTACAGAAAAGCAAAAAACTATATGCTAGACAATGTCAGGCTTAAAATGACTGATGATGATGAGACTTTACTCAGGAAATGTATTGAAATTCTCCTTGGTCCAGAAAGCATAGAAAAAACTAAATTTTTAACATCTACACAGAAATGTGAAGCAGTGAACAGATCCTACAATGCATGCTTGCCCAAAAATTGTTACATTTCTCCGCAACTGCCATGGCCGTATCCATGGCCAGATTCTAAGACTAAATCATGGGCTTGCTGACACTGTTATCCTTAAAGCTAGGTAAATGGTGTAAAACTGTCACATGGCTCTTCTGTTTATCAGACACCTTTTAAGAACAGAGTACTACGACAAGTTGCGTAAAACTACTAGGTACATATCGCGAGCAAGACGCAGTCGTTTTGCATCACACCAGTATAGGTACAAATTACATACAGATTTACACTATTCAAAGGGTCTCACTGACCCCAAGCCTGACTTTTCTAGCACCCCACACCTAAAAGATCATGCTTATGCATAGAGTGTGATATTAGGATGAAATAAAGATGGTTATAAGTAAAATTATTGTGCTGCCTTGTGGCCAGCTGAGCCGGCATTGCACACATATAACAGTTATATTAACCGCACAAATGTAAATAAGCCTTGTATAAGTTTGTGTATATAATAATGCTATATTTATCAAAAATATATAACAAAAATAAACTACTGTATACCATAGAATACAGTCCTTGAAAGAAAACTCCCTAAACTTATGGCCTGAGCATTGGTCCCCACATTTCTGCTCAAATGTTCCGGGTTCACACAAAGAGAAAAATGGCATATATGCGACACTTGTAGGCCTTCGGTATTTTTAAAATATTTCTAGTGGCCTGACACATAAGTCTGTGCACATAATATTGTTTTCTGACAGTTTCTCCAGGCAGTTTTGTGGTTATTTTTCCATAGCTAGGATTTTTATTTACTGTCGTACAACCAAGCCATTTCCGACACCCTTTTCCCCCACCGGTATAGAATTATCATTTATTTTTTGCTTAATTCTTTCAAAAATCAATTGTCTGGGTTGATGTGCAATGTTTACAAATTTTTTTTTATTTGCAGACGACAGAAAATTTTAGTAATTCTACCGGGTGACAATTCTTATAGGTTATAACACACTAAATAGCCACCACTATATATTCTATATAAAATGACAAGTTTTCACAATGCTGCAATACACACCTAGACCCATTTTAAATTTCTTTAGCTTATATTTTCTTGTAGATCAACATTAATTCTGTAAAAATATCCAAAGAAAAGTAAGGGTCATGTTTGATGCAAGAAAAATATTTCTGGTCAAACGGACACACCGTAATTTTTACACTGAAATGACAATCACAATTTAGGGTAGGGGTGTATGAATAAATTTCACATGTTAAATCAGTTTGGAGTCTTTTTTCAACATGCAAATGCTACCAGTATGTCAAGTTAGGCATGCAATATGATTTCAACCAATATATAGCAATGATTTCAAGGAAAATCCTTCTTACAGCAAAAAAAACTGAGAACTATTTGAATCCGCCATTATGCGACTACCATTTTTTCATAGGTGCTCAGGCTATTTAGTGTCTGTATGCCTAAATCGTTGCGCATATAACCAACATCCCCAACTTTGAGCGTGAAATATACGAGAACCGCAACTCTTGTCGGTATTGATTTTTTGCCTTATGTGCCGTTGTAGTTGTTTCCCTTTACACTAAAATATCGATAAACCTGCTGTTTGGCATATATAGGTAAATTCGGCTCTAGATTTTTGAGCAACGCATCTTGGTTAGATAGAATTATTGAAGTATGCAAATTAAAGCATAATATAACACATCTTTAAGCTACTGTAATGGCATACAAAAATTTGTTATTTGCGCTGCGCGTTTGGTAAATCGCGCAGGTTGGTTATTTGCGCTCAACATATGTTACATACTGTAGCTTGTAGAGAAACTTAACATATTTTCGATTCATTCTAGCCTGACTGAAAGAGTATTACCCCTTAAGTAACCTATATTTATCAAAAACAAAATGTTGTCTTGACAAGTTGCTGCGTAAATAATGAGATATACATGTAAAACACAGCTTAAAGATTATACTGCTTTCCCTCTTTAATAGTTTCAGTAAATTACTTCCATTCCCATTGTAATAAGAAAGAATCAATAAGCCAGACTTCAACATAATGAAAGACTTAGTCTAGCTAACGACTAGATAATCTCGATCATTTCTCTTATACAATCTGACCGATCTTGCTGGCCATAGCTTTCGCGGAAGCGGTGGTTCCAGCGCCGCGGCGGTGGAGGATTCGTCGCAGAAGCGGTGGATAAATATGGCCGGCTGACTACATTACGGTAAGTTTTCTAATGAGTTTTCCCCATATTTTTTAAGTTTGAATGAAAAAAAAAAGCTGTGAGACAGGAGCCCACATGTGAACTCTTCCAGCCACAAACACTTGTTCAGTGCAATTCTTTGTCATTAATGTAAACACCTCTGTACAGTTTGATGAGGGACTACCGTTTCTGTAGAATTTCCTAGTAATTGGTGAATTTTAATTGCAGGCATATAAGATAATCGACCAAAAATGATTCCAACGCAGTGTGCGGTGGGTACAGTTGCAACGCATTACGGTGTATCTTGCTTCTTTAATGTTCGTTATGGCCTTTTAACATAACTAAACAGCACTTTTACCGGGATTTTGATTGGGGTAGGCCCATGAAATCACTTTGACATTAGACAGCAATAGAAACTGAATGTTTATCAATAATGTAATATTGATTTGCACTTCCGTTCTTTAATACATACACGAAAAGTAAGCTTAATGTTTTGAACCATGATTATGTTACTAAATCTTCTGCCAAGAAATAACACCATGCTCTTTCGTGCCAAATACACCTCAATTATGATTGTTTATATGAACGCATAAAAGATTTCTTTAACTTCATTTTCCCTAAATATATACAAAATATCAACTGACAATATCGATCGTTTGATTAATTGCTGACCACGTGCGACTTTTACCTCATAAAATACCAACTTGACATATGCACAATATAATTACTAATACGTAGCGTACCCTTACAAAATGCCATTGTGCAGCTGCGTTATATGAGCTAAGACTTTTTACAAGTCGACTTCTACAATATCCTTTTCTTTTCTGAGGTTTACAACAGGATTTCAAAATGTCAAGCAAAATGTTTAGATTGCAAACAACTAACAAAAGACAAACAGAAAGCAATTATACAACAAATAAAAGACAATAATTTCATTCACCTAAAAAACTGTCACAACGCCAATCAAACATAAAAGACCTTTAACTCCTTGTTCTAGTGCCAAGAAGACGACAAAGAAACATCTGATTCATACGCAGTCAAAATATAAAGAAAGATTTGATAATTCGAGAGAACAAGAAATGAATGACGATGTTTTATTTGATGAAATTTCAGAGGAAACATTGGCAGATGAAAAGGAGTTCTTAAGGATCTGGTGAAGAAGTTCTTAGAAAGCCTTCTGGGCCGAGAATTCTTTATTTTTTCACTATGTTTAAAAACCTTGTAAAAAGACAAATATTCCCTACATAACATCGGTCAGCTTCTCATCTCATGTAAGGTAGAACAATTGTACCACTTTACCGTCTCCAGCCAAAGAAGCAGAGCGATGTTACGAAATGGATATTGTCCTTTTTACTTAGTTGTCTGCACTCTGTTTCTCCGTTTATTTTTCAATGTTGAAACAAAAAAAAATCTAAACATTTTTCTTGACATTTTGAAATCCTGTGGTAAACCTTAGAAAAGGAAAGGATATTGTGTCAAATTGTTTATAATCAAGCCAGCAATTTCATATAAGAATGTTTTAATGTTTCCACCATATACATGTAGGGCAAGTCACCACACATTCTGTCGGCAATTTTTTTTGACAAACCGGAGTAATTTGAACGGTCTTGATAGAGGGTCAGACAAGGATCATTTGGGTGAAATTATTTCAAAATCGGGTAAGCTGTTTGAAGATATTTCTATATTTAGTTTTGGCAGCCACTTTTGTGCAACCGAATGCAACGATTTGAACAATTTCGGAAAAAGACTACCCAAGGAACATCCAGGTCAAGTTTCATCAAATTGCACCACACGGTTTCAGAGACCTTGTTTGAAGAAAGGTGTGGACGGACGCCGGATCGACGGATGAACAACGGACGGTTATTGATATGACGTACCGTTTGGGTCAAAAGTCTGAAATCGCTCGAGCGATACCATAATACACGGTTAGCGTGTAAATTTACACGCTTACCGTGTATTTCAATCGGTAGATCTATAAAAGTACACGCTCACCGTGTATTTTTACGCGTTTACCGGGTAAAATATACGCTTAGCGTACAAATTTATACGCTTAGCGCGTATCGCTCGCTTGAGTTACACTTTTAAATAAATTAGCCAATCAAAATACATGTTCGGAGGAAGATATTTATAAAGTTTATGATTGAATTATTACTTTTAAGGAAACATACATAATATTTTCATTATATTACGAACTGTTTTGCCACTGTAAAGATGATTTCAGTCAAGTAATTTATTCTACTGTATATATGTTTTGATTAAAGACATGTATATTTTTTATTATATCTTACCTGAAAAGCCTGCTTTATTCTTATTTTCGTCAGAAAAGAACAAGCATTTCAAGTCTAATTCCACATATCATACACATATAAAACTTGTACTTTACTTTTTAAAATGTCATTTGTTATCATATATCTATTTTTCTACAACTTCAAATAATCTATATGATCATATAAATAAATAATAGTATTTATTTTTCTCCGACTTTAATGACATGTACATAATGGGGAGGGTGGGGGAATCGAGCGGCTCCATGTCACTGAAGTTGCTGTTTTAAGTGATCTAACCGGAAATCATTACGTAACTTTTATGCAAAATGACAGGATAAAACATATGTCACCTAGGTTATCAGAACAGGAAATCCTTTCGAGGTTCACTAATTAGAGCGGATCATAAAATTTACTGAAGCATATAAGAAGGCTTTGATATGATATAATTTAATGCCTCGGTCATCAATGCCACTATATATGAACGAACATGGATTAATATATCACGTGGCGGAGCTGTCTTGTGAAACGAAAATAAAAATTTCACAGGATATCTAGTATTCTAAAATCTGTAAGAATATATTTGGAAATTAATGGACATTTATTTTAAAACGATGAACGTGTAGTAACAAAAAATGTTAATTCGTTAGATATGAATCAAGGACTTAAACTACTACTGATGGGAAATACCTAATATCTGAACAACTGATACGTATTAGACCTTCCTGCTAATAAAATCTATAATTTTCTATTTTTTAATTTACATGCTGGATCATTTTCATATTGAAACTGTATCGTGCGCAAAGTCATTATCCGTTAACTTAATAGAATAATTATGATAAAGCTGAATTCCGCAAATAATAGAACAAGATTTCAAGTCTAGAACACTTCCCTGCTGCTACACCCCCCCCCCCCCCCCCCCCCCCCCCCCCTTCGACCGCTGCCATTTCATATTTTCAAATAAAAACTTTCAATTCGAAGAATCAATAGAAATGATAACAATTTTAAAGATGATACTAATTTTTGAATACGGAATGAATTCAATCCTCACTTTAGTATAAGTGGATACAATATGAAAGGCTGGACTAATTGAATATTTCATTTTCAACTTTTTTAATTATATTACAAGTATCATGCAAGCTTATTGCGGCAGGTTGTAAGTTCTGCGAGGTCGAGCAAGGAAATAAGACAAATACTTGGTATAAATAATTGATCTTTAAATGTTCCATATATAATTATTTTCCATTAGGTAATACAATTTTTAGCCATTCGCTATGAAATAATATTCTCCATTTCGTTGTATTTATTATCCATTTCAGTAATAAGTTTGTTAGTTACATGTACTTGTGGCCCGACCTATTTGTTTATTTTCTTGGCTGTACATGTACATTTTTGATGTTTGTTAGTATAAATGTAAACAGTAATAAGCAATAAAATATGATTTAACTCGGGGGGAAAAAAACAACAACAAAAAAAACAACTAAACGCATAATATACATTTTCTAGGCTTCGCGCGGCCGGTTGCCGGCTACCCAGAAATAAATATTATCCATTTCGTGAATGAAGTTATTCTCTATTTCGTTTTAGTTATAAATTATTATTCATTTCAGTAATAACTTTGTTAGTTACAGGTACGCATGATATATGTTACAGTATGTTCGCGCGGCCGGTCGTCGGCTACCCAGAAATAAATATTATCCATTTCGTCAATGAAATTATTCTCCATTTCGTTGTAGTTATAAATTATTATCAATTTTATTTAAGTTTGTTAGTAACAGTTACGTATCAAATAAATAACCGGGACTTCGCGTAGCCAGCCGTAGTTATAAATTATTATCCATTTCAGTGTAAGTTTCACGGTTAGTTACAGGTACGCATCATATACATAACTGGGACTTCGCGCAGCCGGTCGTTGGCTACCCGGAAATAAATATTATCAATTTCTTCAATGAAATTATTCTCCATTTGTTTTTAGTTGTAAATTATTTCCCATTTAATAATATACACTCGTTTAAGAAACTACTGCTGTATGCATTCTTTTCATATTGATACAGAAGACGACCATACTACTGGTCCGCTGTGAATGCAGTCATTTTTGCAGTTCTAAACTAAATTTTGATTGGTCTATTCGCTCGAATTCTAAATTAAGAATCGGGTCAACGAAAATACACGTTGAGCGTGTAAATTTACACGGTAAGCGTGTAAATTTACGCGCTTACCGTGTATTTTATACGCTAACCGTGTAAAAAACACGCTTAACGTATAAATTTACACGGTGAGCGTGCAAATTTACACGCTTACCGTGTATTATGGTACCGCTCGAGCGAATTCAGACTTTTGACCCAAATGGTACGTCATATATTGACCCTTAGCACTATGTACTCAGGTGAGCTAAAAACAGCTTGAGACAATTTCACATATACACCGAACCGAAACCGATTCCGAACCGATGCTGCTTTTTCACGGTGGTTTAGTTACTCGGACATTTTTGGATCAAATTGGCGTCTCAGTGAAGGACTTGTATATTTTTATCAATATTTTAGACGGGCTTGTGCTAATAGCAATGAATGTGTGTTGTATGCACAATATATTTGTATGACGGAGTGCCTCAGTGATATGTTTATAGGAACAAAATGTTATATACAAGAAACATAAAGGAGGTTTTGTCTGCAGGTGAAAACAAAATCACTTTGTACCCATATGATATATCAAAAAGCTGACCAACCAGTAAAGAAGTCTATTTTTAACGAACCTTAGCCGTTCTTCTCGGTTATATATAACTGAACAAAAGTGATAAAATATGACTTGAATGAAAACACTGCCTTGAATACTTAATACGTAGAACAACAAAACACAAACGTATGTTTCACTACTTTTTCATAAACTATCTTGGCAAATATATATCATTGTTATCAGTTTAAAAACGTATCCTTGTCGCTTTGAGACAGGTTGCGGGACAGTAGCGGGACTGTAGCTGTAGCATGAGACAGGTTGCGGGACTGTAGCTGTAGCATGAGACAGGTTGCGGGACTGTAGCTGTAGCATAATCGTGAAACGTCGGTATATGCATTTCAAATAATATAATATGAATATTTATGATACCATTGTAACATTTCAAGCCCTCTTGCTTTCAGGTTAATGTATAACTAAGACGGTATATATCGTGACATGTATAAACGGCTAATATATCTCAATATTCCGTGAAATGACTAATTTGGCAAATTTATACATATTTCAAATTTTTTGTCGAAAAGAAGTCCTTCGCCTTATTATTATTATATACAGTCGATGGTCGCTGATTTTTTTTTTTTTTTTTTCGTTTCGTATCACATATATATGCTTGTATTTGCGGGCTCGTCCAGTTTTCATGTGAAATGTGGCCCAGTTATCAGACTGAAGTATACACGTACTGCATTCAGTTTTTTGTTCGTTTCAGTTTCACCTTGGGAATGTAATACCTTATATCGAAACCGTGAATCATGTCTTAGCCCATTTTGTGCGGTCCTGGAAGAAGGTCTTACAACACAGATACCCGTTTTATTTTATATAACTCTTTGGTTTTATTTATTTGTATGATAGTACTTAGGCCTATTTTAACAAAGAATTTCAAATGTCAGTTTCTACGTACCCGAAACACAATTAAAGTACGAAGGACTAGCAAATACAAAGGTTGCGTTCATTCACTTTATAAATCACCATTAATTAACCTAAACGGGTCTCAATCTAAAAAAACAAAACTCTATTGATTTACTTTAATAAAATTATATGAAAAGCTACAAAAAATATATATATATATACACATTTTGTAGTCTAAATAATTTAAAGCGATCCTAGGAGATAAAATATTAAACAATCTAAACGTCGAATTATTTTGACTAACACATTGTTGAGGTGCCTTTTGTTGAACCCTGTCGCGCCTCAGTTAAAAAAAAACCGTCACGCTATGTAATCTGATTTGGGATTTCCCTGCTCGTCCGATGTAAACAAAACAAAATGGCGGACAGTTTATCGTACAGTGTGAAATTATTCTGTAATTTAGCAATTTTCTGCAGTTTTATTGGCTTATTTTCCTGTGGTAAGTGTTGATATTTATTTGTAAAGTATTACTGTGTTTTTCGATGTTTGAATGCCTGCAGGTTTTTCATATAGATGGCCAATATTCAAGATTTTGTTTACATTTTGTTGTGACCTACTGAGCCTACTCGACCTGGACTATCGCTACTGTTTTCGTACTGATTTAGGATGTTAAAATTAATGGTTGACCAGGACACATTGTTAGTAATAAGATAACACGTCGGGTGTAAGAAAGTGGTATACAGTAGAGATGAATTTTAACAACTAAATAATAAATTATTATCACATCCTATATTTATCAGGGTATAGATCAGCATCTTTACGTATAGATCAGTATCTATAACGAGTTACGGTTGCTATGATTACAGATAATCTGACTGTAAATCATACTAAGTAAGGACTTTCAGACTCGGGGAATGTTTGTATCACCAAGGAACCAGTCCATACAGCTGTTTTCTTGTCTTTATTTATCTATGCGATGCCGTGATTAAAATGTCATTTACGTCTGTAAGTGTAATTAATGGGTCAGTTAGTAATCAAAGTTTTACCACTCTTTTATGCTCAACGATATCTACCCTGTTTTACCTACTTTATCTTGATTTTTTTGGAGTAAGACTGTTAGTCATCATCATCATCATCATCAACAACAACAACACAGTAGAGCTGTCTCTGACAGCACCATTTTGCATTCATACCGTCTCATACATCCATTTTTGATAATATTTTATTAATGAAAATATAAACATGTGCACAATTAAGAGTTATTATTAATTATCACATTCATTTGAAATGACAAAAAGAAAGGAGACAGCATGAAACAACAGTAAAAAGCACAGTTTTTGTATTCTCCTGGTTTGTCCTTAGCATAGCAGACTGATTGACTTCTGCTATGTATACTACGATTTGTACCACTACAGCAAATAATTACGTGACTAGGCTGCATACCAAAAAAACCCCGCTAGATAATTGTTATTTAGGCTATATAGATATTTGCTTTTTTTATACACATTGAATGGCTTGACTGCTTATAGCCAAAACTATTGTCCAAGAACCTATTAATTAAGTTTTATTGCATGACATAACATCCGAAATATATTGTTCATATTATATTTTTTTTTATTCAGATTTTTATTTTACCCAGTTCATCTATAGACTGGCCAATAACACAAACTATGGACCGGCCATTTATATAAGGAGTCATGTAATAGGCCTTTAGAAATAATTTATGCTGTCCTGTTATTAAAACTATCTCTCCGCTTATACATATATGTAGTTATCTGAGAAATGAATAAATAGATGTTGTTAGTTTTATCTGATAGTTTGATTGGATTTATTAATTAGGTTTAAATAGTGATAGTTAATTCATCAAAATTCCTGTTACAATGAATCCCTTCTGGTTTTTACAGAAAAGATCTTTTGAACTTGTAGCCAAAGCCAGGGTTTTGAGCCCAGTATGATATTCTCGAAAGAGTCCTACATTTCATAGTCCGGTCTGTAAGCTACACAAGCACCATTTATCAATTGTTACATAATTTGGAAATTTAGAACGATTTCGTCTGCTACAGTGTTTACGTAAACAACATGATACATGTATGATGTACTTGTAGCAGCTACGCAGCTGCAGACGCTTGCTGGAATTTAGGTCAGTAAATTCGGTTGAATTTATGTAAAACTGCCAATTTTCTCACGAAATTATGTTTATACCAATTTTTCCCATAAACATTAAGAAAAAAAGACGGGGAGGAATTATTGTAATCTATTAAAAGCCAAGTAAATGTTAAGCCCCGGGGACTAGAAGATGAACTGGAATATGTAAATCCTCGGGACTGGAAGATTTAAACCCTGGGGACTGGAAGATTTAAGCCCCGGGGACTGGAAGATGTAAACCCCGGGGACTGGAATATATATGTGAATATCAGGGACTGGAATATGTAAATCCCGGGGACAGGAAGATTTAAACCCCGGGGACTGGAAGATGTTTAGGACTGGTTTGGTCTCCCTCACGCGACAGTTTTAAGCAGCCTATAATGATTTTCAGACCGATATTGGACTTTGCGTCTTTTTTTACGATATGAAATAATAAGCCTATCGTTTCGCGCATTGAAGAATTTATTTATGATGATGCATTGTCTCTTGTCACCTTGTGTGAACTATGCAAAGTTATGACTTCTTCACTTAAGATAAAAAAGAAAAACATCAGTCAAAAATGGTAACGATAATTTTTGCTCTAACATGTAGTCAACGAGAAAGATAATATCAAGAGTTTGTATCCGCTCCTTGAACCACTTTATGATTTCATTAACATGGATCTAATCAAAGGCAAACAGTTTTTTGTTTCAATGAAGTGTTACTTCTTTCGTTCATTAGTATGTATAATTTAAATGTCTTCTAAGAACTAGAAACACTTTGATATGCATGCATGCCGTATCTCGCAACTCCCTAATTAAAGATGTCCAATGAGTAATGAGATAAGCCAATCTTGTAATAAGTGTATCACGTCATAAACTGTCTTGATGCTCTTGATCGAGCGGTCATAGACAGGGAACATGATGCAAAAGGCCGACAGCCGCACCTCACCGAAATCATGGTATTATGAGGAAGATTGTGGCCGGTCAAGCCTCGGTGATGGGTAAGAGAGTGCATGTTGTTCGAAAACCGGAGTGATGTTTTGGGAAAATCCAAATTATTTGTTTTTCATGGTAACTGGCACAATACCGATAAATTTGCAAGAACTGACGCTTATGTCCTTTTAATGTTGGCATCTGATGAGAAGTGTGACATTATTATCAGTCCATAACAACTGCAGAAGTTGTAAATTTGATGCAACATGAGTGAAATTGGAGTAGAAAAATTTGTAAACTCCGACTTTCGTAAAATTATGCACTATGCATATTACACCCCGCCGTTACATAATTGAAATACTGTTGAAAAACGGCGTTAAACCCAAAACAAAATATGCATATTACGGAAACATTTCTTTATATTCCGAGGGGAAAATATGACCTTTAAGGGAAAATATAGCAATTTAGCGGAAAATATAGATAATTTTAACTAGGGGAAACAGCCCGCTTTCGGCTGTAAAAATAGCAAAAACATCTCTGCCGGTGGCACTGAAGGGGGTTTGAACCTCGTTAGGATAATGACCACATGTCTGTCCTGTTTTGTTGTTGTTGTTGTTGTTGATTCTTTGTCCAGGGAGCGAACTCGTCAATATGTTAACAGAACTGAAGTTTTGAAACTGGTAAAGTTATTATTGAGTAAAACAACAGCAGCTGTTAGCGATACCATCCCTTATATCAATGAGTAATTAACGTGGCTTTTATCCTCGAAATATGAAACAGTTTTATAAAATATTTATATATGGATAAAACGCTCTGTTGGTTTCATTGCTTTCGTCTTCAACTAAAAAATATGGGGTTGTGTGGTACGATCGTACGAGATTGTTTCCGAGAAAGGAGGTTCTTCCGGGTCTTCCGGGTCAATTTATTTAATAACATTAAGTTAAGTCAATTTATTTAATAACATTAAGTTAAGTCAATTTTTAAGTTAATACCAATTGTCAAGTCTTGTAAATGCTAGGGATATTGCCAGGCATTACTTTTTTAGAGGTCGCACATTGATCTCTGGACAAGACGACATGAAATCTATAAATAGTCGGGTCCGAAATAATTCGTTCCCTATGGCTGATTGATGTGGAGAAGCTTACGACATGTAGTATTTACACCAGTTTCTACGAAATATATTGACCGAAAAGGAGGAAAATTCCATCACGTGACGTTGCTCACGTAAATACTAGTATGACGTTAGAACGGTTTACCATTCCAGGGTCCAGTTGTTCGGAACTTTAATCGGCTGTTCAACTAACCGCTGGTTAAATTATGATTCAAAACACTGGTCTTGATGGGAGAAACTAGTATGATATTTTGATTTTATTGTAAAGATTTTTCAAAGTTCAAAATTCTTATCTAATACATTTGTTTTTTTCTAAGTCTTCTAAAATGTCGAAAAGTAACCTTAAACGTTTAATCAACCGTTAGCTTAATCGCCAGTTAAAGTTTCGAATAACTGGGCCCTGGTTGGTGCCGTTAATGGGCGATTTCAGAAATGTATTACTTTATTAGTAAGCAACACTCGATTAGTTAAATTGGTGAAAGAGAAAACATAGAACATACATTTTTTAGTATGAAATGCATTGTTGTGTTTATTGTACGCAGGGAGACCTTCATTGTAGAATATTTTTTCATAAAAATTTATGTTTAAAAAGAGTACAACAGTACCCGGCTACACCCTTATTTCTGACTAGTACTAGTATCCACTATTTGAAAAGCACATGTAATAATAAATCTAACAAGTACCTGTATTTACACGGTGTGATGTTTTTCTCAAAATTTGATTTCAGACAACCGTGTAACAAACAGATGTCCTGGAAACCTTCCAAAAGACAAATATCTACGTGTTTACGGGGACAGATGTTACAGATTTATAACCAGCGAAGTTAGCTGGACATCAGCACGTGATCATTGCAGACGAACAGGAGGGAATCTAATTACCATCACGAGCCGTGGTGTACAGATTTTTGTTGAACGAACTTTGCACGAGATTTGGAAGAAAAATGGAATGTGGATTGGTGCTCATGACAGGGATTCGGAGATGGACTGGTTTTGGGTTACGGGTGAGTACTATAAATGAGCTATTTGGCACGTCAATAACATTCTCGTAAGTAGGTCCCTTGGATAAATTTGGAAGTAAAAGTTATAAACTGTTGACGTAATTGTTTTTTAGCTGTGGACAATTCTTTGGCATTCTATCTCCTGTTTTTTTCCCTTATTTATGACCGGCAGTTTGTTAAGTACGACATAATGATCGAGGTAAGTCTTGACTTTCAGTTATACCGATAGCCTTTGATAGTGTGTTCAAGATGCAGAATATTTGTTAACAGTGACGGAACTACTTTGTGATATATGGGAAAGTGATGCTGCATTCTCCAATATGAGTTTCAGAAAAGCTGTTCCTTGCGTCGAATCCAGGGCTGTGTTCCAAAATTATGATATTATTCCTTTAGTGAGTCAATACTATATTATACTAATATTTGACTTTTAAATGATGGCGAACTCTAGCGAACATGCTTAATAGCAACTAGTGCGACGTCAATACTTTTTTTCACTTCTTATAACAATAAACATGATCAAAAGATAATAGATCTGAATATTTTACTTTCAAGGCGAAAAGGTGCGCTCAGGTTTCCAGAATTGGGACAGTGGACAGCCGAGCTGTTTTCTTCTAGACTTCATGTGCCATGAAGACTGCGGATGTCTGAGGTTAGATAAGGGTTACAAGTGGCACGACTATCTATGTGGCTCCTCATTGTACGAGTACGGATATGCCTGCCAATACAGTAAGTGTATAGGGAAAACTTTTGATATATTGTTAATACATCACATTGTATTATGCTTAGCTTCGAAATTGCACTTGAGATTACAAGGTTCTTCGCGGTGGTAAAACTTATGCTGTAGAGGGGTCGCTATGGTGGCTGCATTGTTATTTGAAACAATCACAGTCCTGTAATCAAGGAGTCTTTTGAGAATTGAGAGTGATATAAGCATTGAGGAAGTGCTTGTCATTAAAATTGAAGTTAATGAGAATAGATTTCTACTTCTCCAAGTTCTAATAATTGCAAACATTACAGAAGTAAATCACATTATATTTTCAAACTGGATGGAATATATGTGAAAAAAATTGCAGCATAGAAATTATATAAATTGTAATTTAAATGCTGGAATTAAGCACTTGGATTTAATTTAGTAACTTTGACACCAAACAAAAATGTACTTTTCTTCTATGAAACAGCAACAAGTTTGTGCATTTTAAGCATATTGTGTTTGTCAGTTTGTAGAACATATGGTCCAGTTTCCTATTTAAAATGAAGGTAAAAAGTGTGTCATTGTTTGGCATAAACATTTAGAACACAATCTGGAATGTACATTTTAAAGGCCTAGATCCAAACCTATATAAGTGCACCCCACGCCATCACCAATAAACAACTTCATCTGCTACATACTAGTAGTAGTAATCAACTGGAGGACAATTAGCACAGCAGAAGATATGTGCAACAGAGTTGAAGGAAATTAATTTTCCTTCCATGCTATGTTTAAATTTCATATCTTATCATGGTAGGAAATTTATTCATGTTCTTCAAAATATAACTTTGGTTTAGAGATTATTTTGATCATGCGATTCCCCACATTGTAAATGATTGTGTGCAATGTTATTCATTTATGTAGTGATTTGAATTATAAGTCAGATGTGAATAGCTCGTAGTAAAGCTTAACTTAGTGGAGATAGGACAATATTATTGTCAAGTATTTAGAGTTATTGTGCTTCACATTAGGTCCTTTTTGTTCTCCCAAAGGGAGGAATATAGTATTCACAGTGTCAATCTGTATGTTAATTAAAACATCTGTCTGAGAACCTTTTAGTCCAGTACCATTTATTATTGTAGAGCCCGCTTGCGGTGAGCTCGATATAGTTGTCACTTTTGGCAGGTTGGTGTGTGTGTGTCCATGCGTCCGTCTGATTTTGTCCGAACCATAACTTTAAAATGCATGGACCAATCTTGTGTATATTTGGCATGAATGTTTACCTCAATGAGAAGGAGTGTCATGCACAAACCCCATGTTCCTGTCTCAAAGGTCAAGGTCACAGTTGGAGGTCAAAGGTGAAATTGAAGTTTGTCCAGACCAGAACTTTGACATTCATGGACCAATCTCATTTATATTTGACATGAATGTTTACCTCAATGAGAAAGAGTGCCATGCACAAACCCTTTATTTCAGTCTCAAAGGTCAAGGTCACAGTTGGAGGTCAAAGGTCAAATTGAAGTTTCTTCTTCATGCATGGTGGGATTTTGATGTAACTTGGCGCAAATGTTCACCATTATGAAACAGAGTGTCATGCGCAAGAACCAGGTCTAAGGTCAAGGTCACACTTAGAGGCCAAAGGTGCGGGCGGGCTTGACATTCTGCCCGTTGGAATGCAGAATGTATTTCTAGTTTGAAGGGGTGTTCCCTAAAAATTTACTGACTGAACAGCGAACAGTGCAGACCATGATCAGCCTGTACAGATGTGCAGGCTGATCTTGGTCTGCACTGGCTGCAAAGGCAGAATCACATGCCGCCAGCAGGCTAAAGGTTAAGTAATATTTATGAAACTTTACTTAAATGGTACCTGATGAGAAGGTGTATTGCTACAAGAGCCAGGTCTGTACCTCCAAGGTCAAGGTCACAGACAAGTGTCTTCTACTTGTAGATCATTTGTTCCTTAGTAGTGATTCTATTTTTAGCCCACCATCTTCAGATCTGCTGCTTCTTAGAGATTACATACTACATGTAGTAGTAGTAATTAACTGGAGGACAATTAGCACAGCAGAAGATATATGCAACAGAGTTGAAGGAAATTAATTTTCCTCCCATGAAAGTAGAATGATAATAATAATAATGATACTAATACTGCTAATGATTACAATGATAATAATAATTTATCACTGCCAAGATATAGGCCTTTAAGCATTTGCTGAAGTTTATAATAAATTGCATTTTTTCTTCAGATTTGCTCCCTGCCCCAAAAACAATACCAACAACAAGAAAATTCACCACAACCACCACCACAACCACCACCACAACAACAGCGACCCCAACTACTACAGTATTACCAACACAAGCACCAACAAGTACAGAAACAACAAGAAAGGAAAAACCAACAAAATACAATAGAAAGACAACAGTAAAGAAAACAACAACTACAGCTAAACCTGAATCATCAACGGGGCTTAATATATCTATGTTGGCAGCACCAGGTAAAACTTCACAGACAAATATGGCACGCCAATTGACCAATAGGTTCATGGTCGAAAAACTAGGATTAACGATCAATAAACTAGGTTTTTTTAACGTAGAACCAGGTTTTTTGAATACTAACCTATATTTTCGAGCGAAAACATAAGATAACGGGCATAAACCATAATTTACGCTCATGAACGTTTGATACTAGGTTTCGTGATTGAACTATGTATTTAGGTCGTCATCCTTAGTTCATGAGTGTAGCTCTTTCTTTCTAGGTGTAAAACTGGGTATACAAGTGTAAACCATAGTTTATGAATGTGAACCTATGTTAGCAACCATGAACTTGTGTTTACGACTGTGAACATGGTTAACATGGGTTTATGAACGTTAATGTAGGTTCACGCTCGTGAACATAGGATAACAACCGAAAGAAAATAATAGTTTTATCCAAGAAACCTGGTCTACAAGTGTGAACTATGGTTTAAACGTTATCCTATGTTTTCGCTCGAAAGAATAAGTTAACATGCTTTTACGTTAGAAAAACCTAGTTTATCGATCGTTAATCCTAGTTTTTCGACCGTGAACCTTGGTTCACATAACTATTGGACAATTGTCGTACATGTCTTACCCGTAAAGTATGGTTCACAGTGGTAAACCTAGGTTTATGGTTGAAAACATGGGTTCACATTCGTAAACGTAGATTTATGCCCGTAAACACATGTTCACGCCGGAAATTAATATTTTTAGTTTTAACAATTTTATTTCAAACAATGGTTACAACATACACAAGTCTACATTACGCAATACAGAAGATACCGGTAAATATATGAAAAAGGATTAGATCTGAAAGCTAAAGCTTATGAAGGTTTTATCCTATAATGAAGTACTGAAATAAATATGTTATTGCAGTGCTTATAATCTTAAAAAGTCAAAGTTGATTTTATAATACTAATATATCAACAGTAAACCATGGTTAACGTTTAATAAACTAGGTTTCTCGATTGAACAATGAAATTCAGTCGTTATCCGATGTTTACAGCCGTTATCCTATGTTTATGCTCCTGAGTCCTGGGTCAGGCTTGAACCTATGTCTTTGACAGTGAATTTGGGTTTACAAGCGTGAACATACATTTACGAGCATGAACTATGGTTTACGGTGTTATCCTGTGTTTTCGCTCAAAAATAAAGGTAAGTATTTGAAAGAACCTGGTTTTACGTTTGAAAAACCTTGTTTATCAATTTTTAATCCTAGTTTTTCATATGTGAACCTTGGTTAACGTAATTATTGGACAATTAGCATACACATATTTCCACAGATGGTCAAAGGTATCCCTCGGTCAGTTTTTACATGAATGAAGAGATATATATATGTAATTTATTTAAGTGTTCAGATTTGAATTGCACTTTGGTTCAAACAAAGAATTTCTGAATTATTAACAAATTTATAGATAATTGGTTTGAATTTTAGGTTGGATTTTGTCTGCCTATGTTCTAATGCAAGTGTAGAGGTGTTTTTAAAGTAGGGGGAGATGGGGGCTGGTACTTACGGCCCTAGTAAATATGCTTTGCAATTCAGATAATGCCTTCATAATATCATATTGAAATAAAATTGAAAGGCAGGCATTTTAGTTACTCTTTAGACAAATTACAATTTCCTCATCGAAACTGGTGACTAATGCCACTTTATTGTTCCATATAGTATTACACGTTTTCAAAAAGTTTTCTTTTATACTCTTCTAAACAGGCAACATGATAAATGTGGAAAGTCAAAGATTATCGAAAGAAGAGTCTGGTTTTGAAACTGGTAAGATTTTCATCTTCCACTGTGCAAAGCAAAAATGTTGCTTGAAGTGTGTTTACTTCTAGTCTGATTGTTACAGACAATATCCAAACAACAGGGGAAATGAAGAATACAGGCAGTGAAGATTTGTAGGAAGAATTAAGATAGCTCTTGGTTCTACCTGAAGTGCTTAAACATTTACAAAACTTGAAGATATTCCCGGAATTCTTTCAAAATATGTTAATCTGACAGGTGTTTTACCCAAAATGTTGGGTAAATATAATTATTTTGTAAATGTTAGGTTAATTTTAAGTTTAGGACAACAGGTATTATAACATGCTGCTTGACTTGTTGCTTTATTTAATTAGTTCAAAATCAAAATATGAGCCGTGCCATGAGAAAATCAACATAGTGGGTTTGCGACCAGCATGGATCCAGACCAGCCTGTGCATCTGCGCAGTCTGGTCAGGCTCCATGCTGTTCACTTTTAAAGCCTATTGGAATTGGAGAAACTGTTAGTGAACAGCATGGATCCTGACCAGACTGCGCGGATGCGCAGGCTGGTCTGGATCCATGCTGGTCGCAAAGCCACTATGTTGGTTTTCTCATGGCACGGCTCATATGTTCTGTGCTTCAGTTACCATTGCATTTGTGTTATGATGAGTTTTGACACACACTCAAAACAATAATGCCAGCTTTTTGAAATACCATGTTGTTTTGTGGCATAAACAATGAATCTCCAGAAATGTAAGGTGCCTGACTATTTGTGTACTATATATATTGGGATTTCGGAATGACAAAATCACTCAAAGCATACATACTTCGCATTAAATCTAGGCTTAAATATTCAGGTTAAAATGTTTCCATTTTTCAGGTATTCTAACCAGTAATGATTTTATGTACCTCAATATTTTCAACAGGTGGTATGGTAGGTCTTGTAGTGTCATTTGTTCTTGTCTTCATCGCCGGCCTCGTTGTTGGTGTCTTCATTTGTAAACGGTAAGATATAAGCTGTAACTTTTGTAATATTTCTTTTTATATACAATTAAACATAGTTTGCTATGGCTACTTGAGGTCTGAAAAGACTGGAGAAATTTTATAAGATTCATATAAAGTTCAGCAGAACTAAGTGAGTAAAGGGAATTATTTCAGGTAAATTGATAGTTTGTATGCTTCTCCTTATCTTGGCAAGATATTATTTCAGTCAAAATTTCTGAAAAATTCAGTCACCATGATTTACCTATGTATCAAATCTTATTTTACATGTCTTAAGTATTGGAGAAATAAACTTGTGTTAGGAAGATCCTTTATGGGTTTCAAATGTTAAACATAGTCATGTCATTAACAATTTGTCCATTATGAATTTTGAGTTAACTCTAAGAAAATATGAAGTAGTAATGCAGTTTTCATAACTGATATTTTAGGCGATACAGGAAGCGTTATGAAGAAACACTGAATGTTGGTTTCAACAATGTTTTATACACCGCTGCTCCCGCTCATGAAACACGGCACAAGGTCAAGGACACAAATGTTATAGCTGTGTCAGGGGCAGATGATTGTACTACTGATGATGAAGATGATCACAGGTTAGTGTTGCTATGGTAACAGAAGAATACTCTTATTGCTTCTAAACACTTTGATGGTCTCTCAAATATATTGAAAGTATTAGCTCATGATGGATGAAGATAACTGCACTATAGATGATGATAAGGCTGATCACTAGTTTGTGTTGCTATGGTAACAATAAGCTTATGGTGCTGTGATAACAGAGTACTACTTTATCCATTAAAGGGTCCAAGGTTATGGATAAGTATACATATAAAATAACATGTTGGAATCAGATGATAATGTATCTATATCTGCTCTGTCTGAAAAATGCATAGACCTTTTTCATGATGTCCACAACTGTGTGTTGCTATAGTAACAATGTATGTTTTACAGTTCTTAAGGGCAGTAGGATATCATATTTTAGATAATGTCTATTAAGATATGCTAGTTAATGTTTCTATGATTTTCTCAATATGTCAAACTTTATATATCTTTCATACAAATAACATATTTTTCAGGTATATTGATATTGATGAGATAGCAGCCGGAGGTCAGTGTGTAGAGTTACCTCCCTGTAAAGATATAAACAGTCCTGTAGAGGTCGCATGCGTCAAAGAAAACATCTATGACACTGTCACTACACACGATGAGGCGGGGCCTGAGCAGGATGAAACTGGAGCTTGTGGTGAAGAAACCCCACCCCCATGCCCAGGAACAAATGTTAAGCAGTTTGCTCCAGAATTTTTGAAGAAAGACACAGATGTATCACAAGCATATTCCAATAACTTATATGGATATAACAAATAACCATAAGGTTGATAAAACAGGAAATATGTACAGTAAGCTAATTCAGTCATTTTATAGCCTCCTTGAAGAAGAGTGTTATAATCCTCCAAAACTGAAGTCATGTATCGTCCTGTAATGTGAAGAGTCATCTTTTGTAGATGATCGGCTTAGATTTAAGTGTTTGCTTCGTTTTGTACCTTTATAACCATTGAATGGATTAACAGAAATATGTTCAGGAAATAGATTATTAAATGCTGTATTTGCAAATATATATCTCATTTTGCTGAGAAAAAAACAACAGAAGTCTTGTCATGATACTTGCTGTTAGACATGAGGCAAAATCAAGAAAATTTGTGAAAAGTCATACATGACAAATTAGATCATAAAATGTCATTGCATAGATAATAAAACTGAATACATTAAAATGGGATGTAGGTAAATTTTATTTTCCATTGCAATTTTTAGCTCACCTGAGCAATGCTCAGGTGAGTTTTTCTGATCGCTCAATGTCCGGCGTCTGTCGTCCGTCGTCTGTCGTCTGTCGTCTGTCGTCCGTCGTCTGTCAACATTTAGCTTGTGTATGCGATAGAGGCTGTATTTTTCAATTAATCTTCATGAGTGTTGGTCAGAATGATAACCTTGATGAAATCTAGGCCGAGTTCGAAAATGGGTCATCTCGGGTCAAAAACTAGGTCACTAGGTCAAATCAAAGAAAAACCTTGTGTATGCGATAGAGGCTGTATTTTTCAATTAATCTTCATGAATATTGGTCAGAATGATAACCTTGATGAAATCTAGGCCGAGTTCGAAAATGGGTCATCTCGGGTCAAAAACTAGGTCACTAGGTGAAATCAAAGAAAAACCTTGTGTATGCGATAGAGGCTGTATTTTTCAATTGATCTTCATGAATATTGGTCAGAATGATTGCCTTGATGAAATCTAGGCCGAGTTCGAAAATGGGTCATCTCGGGTCAAAAACTAGGTCACTAGGTCAAATCAAAGAAAAACCTTGTGTATGCGATAGAGGCTGTATTTTTCAATTATTCTTCATGAATATTGGTCAGAATGATAACCTTGATGAAATCTAGGCCGAGTTCGAAAATGGGACATCTCGGTCAAAAACTAGGTCACTAGGTCAAATCAAAGAAAAACCTTGTGTATGCGATAGAGGCGGTATTTTTCAATTGATCTTCATGAATTTTGGTCAGAATGATTACCTTTATGAAATCTAGGCCGAGTTCGAAAATGGGTCATCTGGGGTCAAAAACTAGGTCACTAGGTCAAATCAAGGAAAAACCTTGTGTATGCGATAGAGGCTGTATTTTTCAATTGATCTTCATGAATTTTGGTCAGAATGATTACCTTGATGAAATTTAGACCAAGTTCGAAAATGGGTCATCTGGGGTCAAAAACTAGGTCACTAGGTCAAATCAAAGAAAAACCTTGTGTATGCAATAGAGGCTGTATTTTTCAACTGATCTTCATGAAATTTAGCCAGAATGATTACCTTGATAAAATCTAGGCCGAGTTCTAAAATGGATCATCTGGGGTCAAAAACTAGGTCACTAGGTCAAATCGAAGAAAAACATTGTGTATGCAATAGAGGATGTATTTTTCAATTGATCTTCATGAAATTTGGTCAGAGTGATTGTCTTGATGAAATCTAGGTCGAGTTTAAATATGGGTTATCTGAGGTCAAAAACTAGGTCACTAGGTCAAATTAAAGAAAAACCTTGTGTATGCAATAGAGACTGTTTTTTTCAATTGATTTTTATGAAATTTGGTCAGGATGATGGCCTTAATGAAATCTAGGTCGAGTTTGAATATGGGTCATCTGAGGTCAAAAACTAGGTCACTTGGTCAAATCAAAGAAAAAACTTGTGTATGTGATAGAGGCTGTATTTTTCAATTGATCTTCATGAATTTTGGTCTGAATGATTGCCTTGATAAAATCTAGGTCGAATTTGAACATGGGTCATCTAGGGTCAAAAACTAGGTCATATCTAAGAAAATGCTTGTTTTATCGCAAGAGACCAATTTTTTGGTCCAATCTTAATGAAAATTGGTCAGAATATTTGTTTCCATGAAATCACTAAGTCAAACATGTTTTACACTGTTATGGTGTGTTTCTTAGGTGAGCGACCTAGGGCCATCTTGGCCCTCTTGTTATGATATATCCTGCCTGATCTATTGATAACAAGTCAGTAATATCTTGAAAATTATGTGCAAGATTCATCCTTGTAAGAATGGTGTGTGTTTTAGCTAACCCTTTCTGTAAGAGATGAAAGTTTGATCATATCTGATATATTAACTATATATATATATCTCTTTGATTCAGCAAACTTTTGTTTTGGTTGTTATTTAAGATCAACTTAGTTTAATCAGGAAATGTTCACCCAGGGTTTATGTTAAGGGTAATTTTGTCATTTTAAAGTTTTTTTATTCATATAGACAATTATCTTAAATAGTATTATCATACCTTATATTTATTGCCAATGCAAAACTCCATTATATTAAACAAACATCATATATTCTTTAAATTACTATATCTACTTTAGCTGTCTATTTTTATAAGATTGAAAACAAAGATGTTGACAATTTTTACTGTGAAAGAAACTTAGAACCTTTTAAAGATTTGCACATTTTTAGCTCACCTGAGCAATGCTCAGGTGAGTTTTTCTGATCGCTCGATGTCCGGCGTCCGTCGTCTGTCGTTTGTCTGTCAACATTTAGCTTGTGTATGCGATAGAGGCTGTATTTTTCAATTAATCTTCATGAATATTGGTCAGAATGATAACCTTAATGAAATCTAGGCCGAGTTCGAAAATGGGTCATCTCGGGTCAAAAACTAGGTCACTAGGTCAAATTAAAGAAAAACCTTGTGTATGCGATAGAGGCTGTATTTTTCAATTAATCTTCATGAATATTGGTCAAAATGATAACCTTGATGAAATCTAGGCCGAGTTCGAAAATGGGTCATCTCGGGTCAAAAACTAGGTCAAATCAAAGAAAAACCTTGTGTATGCGATAGAGGCTGTATTTTTCAATTGATTTTTATGAATATTGGTCAGAATGATTGCCTTGATGAAATCTAGGCCGAGTTCGAAAATGGGTCATCTCGGGTCAAAAACTAGGCCACTAGGTCAAATCAAAGAAAAACCTTGTGTATGCGATAGAGGCTGTATTTTTCAATTGATTTTTATGAATATTGGTCAGAATGATTGCCTTGATGAAATCTAGGCCGAGTTCGAAAATGGGTCATCTCGGGTCAAAAACTAGGTCACTAGGTCAAATCAAAGAAAAACCTTGTGTATGCAATAGAGGCTGTATTTTTCAATTATTCTTCATGAATATTGGTCAGAATGATAACCTTGATGAAATCTAGGCCGAATTCAAAATGGGTCATCTCGGGTCAAAAACTAGGTCACAAGGTCAAATCAAAGAAAAACCTTGTGTATGCGATAGAGGCTGTATTTTTCAATTGATCTTCATGAATATTGGTCAGAATGATTGCCTTGATGAAATCTAGGCCGAGTTCGAAAATGGGTCATCTTGGGTCAAAAACTAGGTCACTAGGTCAAATCAAAGAAAAACCTTGTGTATGCTATAGAGGCGGTATTTTTCAATTGATCTTCATGAATTTTGGTCAGAATGATTACCTTGATGAAATCTAGACCGAGTTCGAAAATGGGTCATCTGGGGTCAAAAACTAGGTCACTAGGTCAAATCAAGGAAAAACCTTGTGTATGCGATAGAGGCTGTATTTTTCAACTGATCTTCATGAAATTTAGCCAGAATGATTACCTTGATAAAATCTAGGCCGAGTTCGAAAATGGGTCATCTGGGGTCAAAAACTAGGTCACTAGGTCAAATGGAAGAAAAACATTGTGTATGCAATAGAGGATGTAGTTTTCAGTTGATCTTCATGAAATTTGATCAGAGTAATTGCCTTGATGAAATCTAGGTCGAGTTTGAATATGGGTTATCTGAGGTCAAAAACTAGGTCACTAGGTCAAATTAAAGAAAAATCTTGTGTATGCGATAGAGACTGTTTTTTTCAATTGATTTTTATGAAATTTGGTCAGGATGATTGCCTTAATGAAATCTAGGTCAGATTTGAATATGGGTCATCTGAGGTCAAAAACTAGGTCACTTGGTCAAATCAAAGAAAAAACTTGTGTATGTGATAGAGGCTGTATTTTTCAATTGATCTTCATGAATTTTGGTCAGAATGATTGCCTTGATAAAATCTAGATAGAATTTGAACATGGGTCATCTAGGGTCAAAAACTAGGTCATATCTAAGAAAATGCTTGTTTTATCGCAAGAGACCAATTTTTTGGTCCAATCTTAATGAAAATTGGTCAGAATATTTGTTTCCATGAAATCACTAGGTCAAACATGTTTTACACTGTTATGGTGTGTTTCTTAGGTGAGCGACCTAGGGCCATCTTGGCCCTCTTGTTTAAATGCAGGGCAGCTCAATATTGGTATGTGTGTCTCTTATAGGTTGGAACCTGTGCAGATCCAAAATTAATTTGTAAAATCAGATCTATTTATTTAAAAGTGTTTTAGTTTTTGGTGTAATAGATGGATATATCAAATTGCTTTTCTTTGGACATTCGAAAAAAAAAAAACTTTCATCATCCTCAGCTTTGCCTTGGTTGGTAGCTTTCTCCTTACCTTGACAGAATTTACTGTCCTACTCAAAGCAGTGGGACATATATATATTATTTAAAAAGTACATGACTATACACAGCTTGATTTTCCAATGTTTTAGTATCAGCTACCTTTACAGTGACAAACTTTGTATATATCTAAATTATCATGAGGTACACAGACTTTTTATCCATTTTTTAGGATTTATGAATAATTGTGTGCAATATTCTCCATTTATGTAGTGATTTTGATTACAAGTCAGATTTCATTAGCTTATGGTAAAGCTTAACTTAGTGGAGATAGGACAATATTATTGTCAAGTATTTAGTGTCAGTGTGCTTCACATTAGGTTCTTTTTGTTCTCCCAAAGGGAGGAATATAGTATTCATAGTGTCTGTCTATATGTGAATTCATACATCTGTCTGAGAAGCTTTTAGTCTTTTTGAATTAAGTAGTTAATTTAACCCTTAGCCTGCTAGATTTCTAAAATGGACTGGTCCATCATTCAATTTGGACAGTACCATTCATTATTTGAAGGGGTGTTCCCTGAAAATTTACTGACTGAATAGCGAACAGTGCAGACCATGATCAGACTGCACAGATATGCAGGCTGATCTTGGTCTGCACTGGTCGCAAAGGCAGAATCACTTGCCGCCAGCAGGCTAAAGGTTAAGTAATATCTATGAAACTTTCCATAAATGGTAGTGATGAGAAGGTATATTGCTACAAGAGCCGGGTCAGTACCTCCAAGGTCAAGGTCACAGACAAGTGTCTTCTACTTCTAGATCATTTTTAGCTCATCTGATTTTTTGAAAAAAAATGATGAGTTATTGTCATCACTTGAGCGGTTGTCGGCGTCGGCGTCGGCGTCGGCGTCGGCGTCTGCGTCGGCGTTGCCTGGTTAAGTTTTATGTTTAGGTCAGCTTTTCTCCTAAACTATCAAAGCTATTGCTTTGAAACTTGGAATACTTGTTCACCATCATAAGCTGACCCTGTGTAGCAAGAAACATAACTCCATCTTGCTTTTTGCAAGATTTATGGCCCCTTTTGTACTTAGAAAATATCAGATTTCTTGGTTAAGTTTTATGTTTAGGTCAACTTTTCTCCTAAACTATCAAAGCTATTGCTTTGAAACTTGGAATACTTGTTCACCATCATAAGCAGACCCTGTACATCAAGAAACATAACTCCATCTTGCTTTTTGCAAGATTTATTGCCCCTTTTGGACTTAGAAAATCAGTTTTCTTGGTTAAGTTTTATGTTTAGGTCAGCTTTTATCCTAAACTATCAAGCTATTGCTTTAAAACTTGCAACACTTGTTCACCATCATAAGTTGACCCTGTATAGCAAGAAACATAACTCCGTCCTGCTTTTGCAAGATTTATGGCCCCTTTTTGACTTGGAAAATATCAGATTTCTTGGTTAAGTTTTATGTTTAGGTCAACTTTTTCTCTTAAACTATCAAAGCTATTGCTTTGAAACTTGCAACACTTGTTCACCATCATAAGCTGACCCTGTACAGCAAGCAACATAACTCCATCCTGCTTTTTGCAATAATTATTGCCCCTTTTGGACTTAGAAAATCATTTTCTTGGTTGAGTATTATGTTTAAGTCAACTTTTCTCATAAACTATCAAAGCTATTGCTTTAAAACTTGCAACAGTTTTTCACCATCATAAGTGGACACTGTACATCAAGAAACATAACTCCATCTTGCTTTTTGCAAGATTTATTGCCCCTTTTGGACTTAGAAAATCAGTTTTCTTGGTTAAGTTTTATGTTTAGGTCAGCTTTTATCCTAAACTATCAAAGCTATTGCTTTAAAACTTGCAACACTTGTTCACCATCATAAGTTGACCCTGTATAGCAAGAAACATAACTCCATCCTGCTTTTTGCAAGATTTATGGCCCCTTTTTGACTTGGAAAATATCAGATTTCTTGGTTAAGTTTTATGTTTAGGTCAACTTTTTCTCTTAAACTATCAAAGCTATTGCTTTGAAACTTGCAACACTTGTTCACCATCATAAGCTGACCCTGTACAGCAAGCAACATAACTCCATCCTGCTTTTTGCAATAATTATTGCCCCTTTTGGACTTAGAAAATCATTTTCTTGGTTGAGTATTATGTTTAAGTCAACTTTTCTCATAAACTATCAAAGCTATTGCTTTAAAACTTGCAACAGTTTTTCACCATCATAAGTGGACACTGTACATCAAGAAACATAACTCTATCCTGCTTTTTGCAAGAATGATGGCCCTTTTTAGACTTAGAAAATCATGGGTAGGACAATATTTCTATTACACAAAAAAAATCAGATGAGCGTCAGCACCCGCAAGGCGGTGCTCTTGTTACCTGTGTAGTGATTCTATTTTTGTCTAGTTGAAGCTGCATAAACATATACACAGTTTCTGAGGTATTATGTAGGTATATGCTAAATTCATATAGCATATGTGTAACTTTCTGTATGAAATGATGAGGATTAATTGGAGACAGGTGTGATGTTTTCATTGTAAGAGCAGTGTCAAGCCAAAAGATACATTTTGTAAAATGCACTCATGTGTACTTCTTAAATTGTGTTGGTCATGAATATTTTTTAAATATAATTGAAGTCAGTTAAACAAGTTTAGAATTAAAATAGCTTGATCTACTTAAGAGATGTACTTGTTAAAACAGAGAGAAGTTTTAATTAGCAATGTGCCACAGTTTTTATAAAATATTATATTAGATCTCAATTTTTATTTGAAAATATGAACAGGCACTTCATAGTATCTATGCAAACATTAAATTAAAATGTTTGTGTGTTTACACAGTACTGTGTATTAGGTATAGACAGTACACACCTAATACACATATAGATAAATGCAGTATAGAGATATGTACTACCACTAAAAAACTGTAAGTTTTTATAACAAATAACTGCTGTACAAACACTGTTAGTTTATATATTTAAGTTGAATTCATTTGATGAAGATTTTCTGTATTTAAAGGTAGTATCTTAAGATGAATGAATTCTTGTGAAAGATAAGTATAAGCTATCTTTAAAGAAATAGAAATCTCAACTTGATTTTAGTTTTGCTCATAAATTTTTGTATGATGTTAATGTTTGAAGTTGTTTTTTTTTTTTTGTAATAAAAAATACATTTTTCATGTGATTGATGTTTTTCATAAAATCTAAAGGGTTGTTTCAGTAAATACCAGAGTTTACAAGCATAACTTTCATACCATTTCTCTTTCTTGTCATTCCATTGCTTTGTACTCGAGCCAAAACATTCCTTTTTAGCTCACCTGTCGCATAGTGACAAGGTGAGCTTTTGTGATCACCCTTCATCCGTCTTCCGTCGTCTGTGTGTCCGTGCGTGCATCTGTCAACAACTTCTTTTCTGCATAATAGAGGTATCATTTTTGATTATATTTTAACCAAACTTGCACACAACTTGTATCATGATAAGATGTTTGTTCCTTGTTTGAACTGGCCAGATCCCATTATGGGTTCCAGAGTTATGGCCCCTGAAAGGGCCAGAATTAGCTATTTTGACCTTGTCTGCACAATAGCAGCTTCATTTATGACTTGATTTTAACTAAACTGGCACACAACTTGTATCACCACAAGATCTTGGTTACTTTCTTGAACTGACCAGATGCCATCATGGGTTCCAGAGTTATGGCCCCTGAAAGGGCCAGAAATAGCTATTTTGGCTTTTGCAGCCATATAGGGACTTCATTTATGGTTTGATTTGATGCAAACTTTCAAAATATCTTCAACAACAATAAATCTTGGATTCCATGACGAATCTATCAGATCCAGTCGTAGGTTCCGGAGTTATTTTATATCTGATTACCTCCCCTGATCGTAATCGAAATGGATTTATATCAGTAAGTACTTATAGGACTTATTTGAAATTTCATTATTGTCATTAGTTGGACTAAGACAATCAGGGTAGATAACTATGGACTGATTTTATGACAAATTACCTCCCTTTATTTCAAATTAAAATGGGTATATCTCCGTAACTAATGAAGATACTGATCTGAAATTTCATTTATGTCAACAGATGGACTTGGATAATCAGTGAAATACATATTGACTGAATTTATGACAAATTACCTCCCTTTATTTTTATCTAAATGAATACACCTTAGCAGCTTCTAATGAGATTGGTTTGAAACGTTATTTATGTCTTCCATTGTAAGAAGTAGTCATATTAGATAACTCTTGATTGAACATTTATCGATATGAATACTTTCCTAGTATATTGTTGTATAGGCTTGTATCTTCTACATGCAAATACCAATGCATGATTACCTACCCTGATTTTAATAAAAATGGATTTATCCCGGTAAATATTTATAGAATTCATTTGAAATTTCATTAATGTCTTTAGTTGGACTGAGGCAATCAGGGTAGATAGCTATTGACTGATTTTATGTCAAATTACCTCCCTTTGTTTCAAATTAAAATGGGTGTATCTCAGTAACCAATGAAGATACTGATTTGAAATGTCTTTTGTGCCATCAGATGGACTCGGACAATCAGGGTAGATAACTTTTAACTGAATTTATGACAAATTACCTCCCTTTATTTTTGTAAACGAATATATATCAGCAGCATCTAAAGAGATTGGTTTTAAATGTTATTTAAGTCTTCCAGGGTAAGGAATAGTCATGTTAGTACAAAAATGCAGCATTTAAGCCTAGGACCCTCAAACTTGGTATGTAAATTGGCCCTGACTAGGTCAAAAGGGACTGTTACAAGAAAATGTTTATCCTGATATTTAATGTGTATGCCTACGTGCTGTATGTCAAAACTTGATCATATCATTTTGAGCAATGGTACTCAGGTGAGCGATACAGGGTCATCATGGCCCTCTTGTTTTACATTTTGATCAGAATTTACTAATGTGTTCTTACAAAATGGTACTAAGGCCTAAATCAATTCTATATTCCCTATATATCAGACATTCAAGTCACTTCAGATCTCATGTTACATTTTGTGTTTTGCTGTAGGACTGTAAAATCATCATTGGGGAATTAATTTTCATACATTTCATGATTTTGTTAAAGTAGAAAATAATAAAACCAGATGAAAATTAAGCCATTATAACATATTCAGATTTAGAAAAACTTGAATTCAGGTCCCCACAAAAAGGCCATTTCTGACAAAACTAAAAAGATCAAATCAGTGGATCTAAATTTTAATACTTCATAAGCTTCAGTTGTGACATTTTGTTAGTGTTTATGGAAATTGTTAATTTTCTTTATCATTGTCATAATAATTAGAGAAAAAATAATTTAAGTATTGTCAAGAGGTGCGGCTTCTGTAGCCGAGCTTGATACCAGGTAATGTGTGTCTCTAGTCAGTTACCGGTATGTTCCAGAAGTAATGTCTGGCCTAGGGGGTCGCTTTAGTTTCCTCTACAGTTACATGTGGTACTTGAAAGTTGCAGTATATACATGTTTTTGCTGTAGGACTGGTGGTATTTAAAGGTACTTTAACAAAGACTATTTTATGATTTTAATCTTATTGATTTCATTATTTAGTAATTATCCAGCTGGTATAAAATGGTTTACAGTAGATATGTCTTGTTCTTCCAAAATGTAGTTTTGTATAAAGACGTTTACCTTTTTATGCATTTACATGCAAGATGGGTGCTAGAATTACACATAATGTCATTGGACATATTTTAGCACAATGTCGTGATTAGTTTTAGTTTATTTGGAGAAACAGTTATTATAATAAGCTGTATAACTTACCAGGCCCGGATCCAGTCTAGAACGAAGATGTCACAGCTGAGTAAGGTGCATCTTTAATGAGTATAGGTCTCTTCTCAGCCAACTCGGGAGGGGGGGAAGATGGCATGAGCCCTCTCAGCCCGGCCTTGGTTCGGGGCCTGCTTACTGGTCTCAGTTGAGTCATATGGAAGTACAGATGAAGACAGGACATCCATGGTCAGAAAATGTAGAATGCTTTTATGTGTTGGGGCTTTTCAAATAGGTTTTTGAAGGTCAATCTTACTATCCTAGTGCTCGAACCTTCCTAATAGGCATTAGGGGTCTTCGTCCTCCAGCGAGGTTCAGGTGTTGCTCTATGACCTAAGATTGTGTTGGTGTGACTCCCAAAAAGGAAAAACAAGTCAACAATTTTTTTGCTATCTTTCTGCCATTTTCACTGGATTATGCATTGAAAATAAATGGAAAAAACTATTGCTGATTGCTTACTGGCCTAAGAATTGTGTACAAGCAAAGTAAATTGAATTTAACTGTGTTATTGCCAACGATATTTTCTTATTAGGAAGTGCTTTTCACGGAACATTAGTTAACTGGCCTAAGAATTGTGTAAAAGCACAGTAGTTTTTACCAAAGATATTTTCATGTCCATAAATGCTATTCACTATTATGTAAAATCGCTGTTCATGGAATTTGTGTTTTTACCAAGGATATTTTCTTATCAATAAATAGCTTCGTTCAAACCTGTGTCACGAAGAGCACTGGATTTCTTTCACCAGTAGTTTCTTAGTTGTCTGAAAAAAAAGTAATTTTGAATTGAATATAGATGTACCATAATAAACAGTTCTTACAGAATTATACATGTTTAATTTATTGACACAAATTATATATAAATGAACACGTACCTTGTTACTGTATTACTTGTCTAATTGTTTATGTTGACATATACATTTTTAGCCCACCATCATCAGATGGTGGGCTATTAAAATCACTCTGCGTCCGTGGTCCGTCCGTCATTCCGTCCGTCCGTCCGTCCGTCCGTCCGTTAACAATTTCTCGTTATCGCATCTCCTCAGAAACTACTGGGGGGATTTTGACCAAACTTTGTCAGAATGATGTATTGGTACCCTAGTTGTGTCCCCCTGAAAATCAGACTCGTTCAACAATTTATGAGTGAGTTATGGCCCTTTGTTTATTTCTATATTTTACATAGATTTATATAGGGAAAAACTTTGAAAACCTTCTTATCCAAAACCACAGAGCCTAGGGCTTTGATTTTTGGTTTGAAGCATCATCTAGTGGTCCTCTACCAAGATGGTACAAATTATTTCTCTGGGGTCAAATATGGCCCCGCCCTGGGGGTCACATAGTTTATAATGACTTATATAGGGAAAAACTTTGAATAACCCCTTGTCCAAAACCACAGGGCCTAGGGCTTTGATATTTTGTATGTGACATCATCTAGCGGTCTTCAAATAAGATTATTCATATTATACCCCTAGGGTCAAATATGGCCCCGCCCTGGAGGTCATATGATTTACATAGACTTATATAAGGAAAAACTTTGAAAATCTTCTTGTCCAAACCACAAAGCCTAAGGCTTTGATACTTGTAATGTAGCATCAGCTAGTGGTTCTCTACCAAGTTTGTTCAAATTATCGCCCTAGGGTCAGAAATGGCCCCGCCCCAGGGGTCACATGGTTCATATAGACTTATATAGGGAAAAGCTTTTAAAATGTTCTTGTCAATAACTACAACATTCAAATTTGGACCACATGTATATTTTTGAGTGGCAAGATGACCCTTGACATGAGTTGACCTTGATTTTGACCTAGTGACCTACTTTCACATTTCTGTAGCTACAGCCTTCAAATTTGGACCACATGTATATTTTTGAGTGGCAAGATGAACCTTGACATGAGTTGACCTTGATTTTGACCTAGTGACCTACTTTCACATTTCTGTAGCTACAGCCTTCAAATTTGGACCACATGCATAATTTTGTGCACTGGAAAAAACTTTGACCTTGATTTTGACCTAGTGACCTACTTTCACATTTTTGAAGGTACAGGCTTCAAATTTGGACCATATGCATAGTTCAGTGTTTCAGAATGAAATTTGACATTGATTTTGACCTAGTGACCTACTTTCACATTTCTCAAGCTACAGCCTTCAAATTTGGACCACATGCATAGTTTTGTGTACCGAAAAAAACCTTGACCTTCACATTGACCTAGTGACCTACTTTCACATTTTTAAGGTACAGGCTTCAAATTTGGACCACATGCATAGTTTTGTATTCCGAAATAAAATTTGACATTGATTTTGACCTAGTGACCTACTTTTACATTTCTCAAGCTACAGCCTTCAAATTTGGACCACTTGCATAGTTTTGTGTACCAAAATGAACTTTGACCTTTACATTGACCTAGTGACCTACTTTCACATTTTTAAGGTACAGGCTTCAAATTTGGACCACATGCATAGTTTTGTATTCCGAAATAAAATTTGACCTTGATTTTGACCTAGTGACCTACTTTTACATTTCTCAAGCTATAGCCTTCAAATTTGGACCACATGCATAGTTTTGTATACCGAAATGAACTTTGACCTTTACATTGACCTAGTGACCTACTTTCACATTTTTAAGGTACAGGCTTCAAATTTGGACCACATGCATAGTTTTGTATTCCGAAATAGAATTTGACCTTGATTTTGACCTAGTGACCTACTTTTACATTTCTTAAGCTACAGCCTTCAAATTTGGACCACTTGCATAGTTTTGTGTACCGAAATGAACTTTGACCTTAAGATTGACCTAGTGACCTACTTTCACATTTCTGTAGCTATAGGCTTCAAATTTAGACCACATGCATAGGATTGTGTACGAAACAAACTTTGACCTTGACATTGACCTAGTGACCTACTTTCACATTTCTCAAGCTACAGCTTTCGAATTTGGACCACATGCACAGTGTTGTGTACAGAAATGAAATTTGACCTTGAGGTAGTCAGTAAGTCTTGAAATTTGGAACACTCAAAAATGGCACATTGGTGGGCGCAAAGATCACTCTGTGATCTCTTGTTTTCAATTATTTGATTTTATTGTATTTTTGTTTGTCTTCAGTCCATGTATTAGTGATAAAAAGAACAAAATATTTTATTCAGAGAGTTTATTTTTAAACAAAAACATGCATATTAGGTTGTCGTCTTTTTTGACTGAAATGTTTGTGTTGTTTAAACAGGAAATCATGTATGTGCCAGTGAAATTTTACAAAAAGAGTATATTCCTAAATTGTGAATGGTTTGGCATTGTACTTTACAATGGTTTCTTTTAATGTGAAGAATATATATTGTTTTGAAAATCATCTATTTTGAATATCTCTCTCCTTTTGACTTTTATCAGTTAGTTGGATAATGAAAAAAACAATCTTCGTTTAATGTCAAAACAGGTTTTAAGTTTTTACAGTACACCTGTTGTTACGACTGTTATTAGCTGAAGGTAAATGTGTACATTTGTAATGTACATGTATATATAAAATGTTAATTTTAGATGAAACATTTTACATATTATATTGGTATTTATGTATATACATATATTCAATAAGTTACGAGAAACATGTATAGAAGAATACAAATTTCTAGCTTCATAATTAAAATGGGTTGAAGCTACTTGAGCTGAAAATGATATATAAAGGCTTTATTGAGTATTTTTGTCTAAAATACAGACATTTCAAGTCGAGAACATTAATTAGTGAAAGGTGTACTTGTGGGAATGTTATAAAACTGAGTTTGTAGACCAGTCTCTATAGTCTCTTAGTTTGCCATTGGTTAATTTCAATTTTGTGCACGAAAAACAGCCAGTCAGAATCTGAAGACAGATACTGGTCTCCAAGCTCAGGTTTATTAACTTAAGACCTAGGACGTAAGGTATATTTAAACACTTTGATAATGTAGCTTTGTACCTGAATGATGTAAATAGTAAAATAATTATGTCTCCCCCAACTAGGGGAGACATACTGTTTTTTGCCCTGTCCGTCCGTCACACTTCATTTCCGATCGATGGAGAACCATTTGACCTAGAACCTTCAAACTTCATAGGGTGATAGGACTTACAGAGTAGACGACCCCTATTGTTTTTGGGGTCACTCAATCAAAGGTCAAGGTCACAGGGGCCTGAACATTGAAAACCATTTCCGATCAATAACCTGAGAACCACTTGACCCAGAATGTTGAAACTTCATAGGAAGATTGTACATGCAGAGTAGATGACCCCAATTGATTTTGGGGTCACTCTGTTAAAGGTCAAGGTCACAGCGGCCTGAACATGGAAAACCATTTCCGATCAATAACTTGAGAACCACTTGACCCAGAATCTTGAAACTTCATAGGAAGATTGTACATGCAGAGTAGATGACCCCTATTGATTTTGGGGTCACTCTGTTAAAGGTCAAGGTCACAGCGGCCTGAACATGGAAAACCATTTCCGATCAATAACTTGAGAACCACTTGACCCAGAATGTTGAAACTTCATAGGGTGATTGGACATGCAGACTAGATGACCCCTATCGATTTTGGGGTCAGTCTATTTAAGGTCACGGTCATAGGGGCCTCAACATGAAAAACCGTTTCCGGTCAGTAACTTGAGAACCACTTGACCCTGTGTGTTTAAACTTCATAGGGTGATTGGACATGCAGAGTAGATGACCCCTATTGAGTTTTGGTTCACTCTGTTAAAGGTCAAGGTCACAGGGGCCTGATCGTGTAAAATCATTTCCAGTCAGTAACTTGAGAACCACTTGACCCTGTGTGTTGAAACTTCATAGGTTGATTGGACATGCAGAGTAGATGACCCCTATTGAGTTTTGGTTCACTCTGTTAAAGGTCAAGGTCACGTGCCTGATCATGTAAAATTATTTCCGGTCGGTAATTGAGAACCACTTTACGCAGAATGTTGAAACTTCATATAGTGATTGGTCGTGCAGAGTAGATGACCCCTATCGAATTTGGGGTCACTTTATTAAAGGTCAAGGTCACGTGGGCCTGAACATGGAAAACCATTTCCGATCAGTAACTTGAGAACCACTTGACCCAGAATGTTGAAACTGCAAAGGATTATTAGACATGCAGAGTAGATGACCCCTATTGAGTTTTGGGTCACTCTATTCAAGGTCAAGGTCACAGGGGACTGATCATGTAAAACTATTTTCGGTCAGTAACTTGAGAACCACTTTATCCAGAATGTTGAAACTTCATAGGATGATTGTACATGCAGAGTAGATGACCTCTATTAATTTTGGGGTCACTCTATTAAAGGTCAAGGTCATAGCAGTCAGAAAATGGAAATCCATTTCTGGTCACTAACTTGAGAACCATTTGACCTAGAACCTTCAAACTTCATAGGGTGATAGGACTTACAGAGTAGATGATCCCTATTGATTTTGGGGTCACTTGATCAAAGTTCAAGGTCACAGGGGCCTGAACATGGAAAACCATTTCCAGTTCATTACTTGAGAACCACTAGGCCAAGAATTTGAAACTTAGTGGGATGACTGGACATGCCAAATAGATTATCTCTATTGCATCCAACCATCAGTGTCTCTTTGACTTTCGCTCCTGTCCCCTATTGACTTCTTGCCTATACAACAATACATTGGGGGAGACATGCGCTTTTCTACAAAAGCATCTTCTAGTTGTAGATTACTTGTAGTAGCTTTAAGCATTTGGTCCTCTCCAGTCACATGGCACTGAAGGCTGAATGATATTTCAGATCAAAACACGAGTAGGAGAGTGCCCATTGACTTTTCTCAACAGGTGCAGAATTCATCAAATTATGTCATAAAATGCTTACAGAATGCACATGCAACTATCTAGAATTTCAGAATTATGCTAGGGGACATTCCAGGACACCTAGGTAGCCATACCAACACATGTTTTGTCAAGCTATGCCCCTGGACATCGTAACATCGGAGGCTAGCTTTTATTGGGAATTACAGGCTACCAACCAAAATTGTAGTATACCCCTAACTTTGCACAATAAGTTTTTTTATAATAATCTAGGATGGTCAGATATCCATAATTTATACTTAACACTTTCCTATTTAATTTTCACAAAAATCTTTCTTAAATTTACTTGACATATTCATTGGCATGATTTGCAAATAAAAACAAGATTGTAACAGCAACTGTTTTAGATAGATAACGTGCCTTGTGATTAGAAAGGATCAAAACCTTCTCAATAAGTAAATGAATCTCTGTGCCAAATTTGTTCGTATTGTGATCGTGTACATAGCCTAGCTATAAATCAAAGTAGAAATGTGTATAGTAATTTTGATTTATACCAGTGTACAGATACCTGTTTTATGTGCAAGATTTTTAAAAAAAAACTAGTATAACATTGTTTTGTGACTTTATATTTACAATCATTTTTATTCAAATTTATGTTTTTTTTGAAATATTTTCACCTAATCATTGCATGATTCAATGTTGTGATTATATTATATAATCAAATTTTAAGTATATTTAGCTTAAGTTCCATAAACTTCCCATGTAATCATTATAGAATCATTACATTTTCATGATAGATTTCATTGTTTTCATTGTTAGTTTTCATAAAAGAATCATTATTTTTGATCTTCATGTAATCATTTTGAGCATGTTCGCTTTTGCAGAAAATACCAATAAAAGATCTATGCTTTATGCCATCTTTCTTTCTTTTTAAAGTAATCATGGCCTCTACTGTATGCTTCCTAATTATGTCCCCCACCCACCCCCATGAACATGGAAAACCATTTCCAATCAATAACTTGAGAACCACTTGACCCAGAATGTTGAAACTTCGTAAGATGATTGGTCATGCAGAGTAGATGACCCCTATTGATTTTTGGGTCATTTTGATAAAGGTCAAAGTCACAGGGGCTTGAATATGGAAAACCATTTCCAATCAATAACTTGTTAACCACTTAACCCAGAATGTTGAAACTTCATAGGATGATTGGACATGCAGAGTAGATGACCCTATTGATTTTGGGGTCACTCTATTAAAGGTCAAGGTCACAGGGGCCTAAACATGGAAAACCATTTCCGCTCAGTAACTTGAGAACCACTTGACCCAGGATGTTGAAACTTCATAGGATGATTGGTTATGCAGAGTAGATGACCCCTATCGATTTTGGGGTCACTCTGTTAAAGGTCAAGGTCACAGGGGCTTGAACGTGGAAAACCATTTCCAATCAATAACTTGAGAACCGCTTGACCCAGAATGTTGAAATTTCATAGGATGATTGGAAATGCAGAGTAGAGGACCCCTATTGATTTTGGGTTCATTCTGTTTAAGGTCAAGGTCGAAGCGAGCAGAAAATGGAAATCCATTTCCGGTCAATAACAAGAACCATTTGACCTAGAACCTTCAAACTTCATAGGGTGATAGGACTTACAGAGTAGATGACCCCTATTGTTTTTGGGGTCACTCCATCAAAGGTCAAGGTCACAGGGGGCTGAACATAGAAAACTCTTTCCAATCAATAACTTGAGAGCCACTTGACCCAGACTGTTGAAACTTACTAGGATGATTGGACATACAGAATAGATGACCCCTACTGATTTTGGGTCATTTGATCAAAGGTCAAGGTCACATGGCCCTGAACATGGATAACCATTTCCCATTCATAACTTGAGAACCACTAGGCCCAGAATGTTGAGACTTTGTGGGATGATTTGACATGCCAAGTAGATGATCCCTATTGCAGCTAACCATCAGTTTCTCTTTCACTTTTGCTCCTGTCCCCTATTGACTTCTTGTCTGTATGACTATGCATTTGGGGAGACATGCGCTTTTCTACAAAAGCATCTTCTAGTTTGACCCAAATTTTAACTTGGACACCAGTCTAGAACCTTATCTGACCCAAACTTTCTTGGAAACCAGTCTCAACACCTGACTGACTCAAACTTGGAACTTAGTCTTGAAACTTACCTGACCAAAACCTTAACTTGGACACCAGTCTTGAACCTTACCTGACCAAAACTTTAACTTGAACACCAGTCGTGAACCTTACCTGACCCAAACTTTGGTAGACACCAGTCTTGAACCTTACCTGACTCGAACTTTGTTAGATGCCAGTCTTGAACCTTACCTGACTCTAACTTTATGTTAGACACCAGTCTTGAACCTTATCTGACTCAAACTTTATGTTAGACACCAGTCTTGAACCTTACCGGACTCAAACTTTGTTAGACACCAGTCTTGAACCTTATCTTACTCGAACTTTATGTTAGACACCAGTCTGGAACCTTATCCGACTCAGACTTTATGTTAAACACCAGTCTTGAACCTATATCTGACCCAAACTTTATGTTAGACACCAGTCTTGAACCTTATCTGACTCAAACGTTTTGTTAGACACCAGTCTTGAACCTTATCTGACTCAAACTTTATGTTAGACACCAGTCTTGAACCTTATCTGACTCAAACTTTAACTTTAACACCAGTCTTGAACCTTAACTGACCCAAATGTTATGTTAGACACCGGTCTGGAACCTTACCTGACCCAAACGTTATGTTAAGACACCGGTCTGGAACCTTACCTGACCCAAACGTTAACGTTAAGACACCAGTCATGAACCTTACCTGACCCAAACGTTGTTAGACACCAGTCTTGAACCTTACCAGACCCAAACGTTATGTTAGACACCAGTCTTGAACCTTACCTGACCCAAACGTTATGTTAGACACCAGTCTTGAACCTTACCAGACCCAAACATTATGTTAGACACCAGTCTTGAACCTTACCAGACCCAAATGTTATGTTAGACACCAGTCTTGAATCTTACCAGACCCAGACGTTATGTTAGACACCAATCTTGAACCTTACCTGACAGTCTTGAACTTTACCTGACCCAAACGTTATGTTAGACACCAGTCTTGAACCTTACCTGACCCAAACATTATGTTAGACACCATCTCGAAACTTTTATTATTGGCTGTTTCTGAGCAATGTTGCCATTGATCATAATGTAAGCTGTCGACCAGAATCTGCTTATAGTATAGTATGTATATAGTACAGAAAAATAAACAAAGTCCCGTAACCCTGCATTTTATTTAGCTCACATGAGCAATGCTCATGGGAAGTTATTATGATCACGCTGTGTCTGTCGTCCGTCCATGTGTGTTTGCGTCCATCCATGGACAACAATTGTGTTTAAAAAACATCTCCATAACCACTGAATGGATTTTGATGAAACTTGGCAAGGATGTTCCTTGGATGGTCCTCTACCAAAATTGTTCGAACGGTTCCGCTTGATTGCACATAGGAGCTGCCAGAGCTAAAAATAGAAAAATCTTCAAACGACATCTCCTTCTAAACCGATGGTCCGATTTTGAAACAATTTCACACAAATGGTCCTTATGTCACCCTCTACCAGGATTGTTTAAGTTATGTTGATTCGTCAAAAAACATGGCCGCCAGAGGGCGTGGTCACTTTTCTCTGTATGTATAAAGTGAAAATTTTAAAAATCTTCTTGTGTGAAACTGCTGGCCCGATTTTAGAATAATTTATACAAATGGTCCTTGTGTGACCCTCTACCAAGATTGTTCAAATTATTTTGATTCGTCAAAAAACATGGCCGCCAGAGGGCGTGGTCACTTTTCCCTATATGTATACAGTGGAAATTTTAAAAATTTTCTTGTGTGAAACTGCTGGCCCGATTTTAGAATAATTTTACACAAATAGTCCTTATGTCACCCTCTACCAAGATTCAAATTATTTTGATTCGTCAAAAAACATGGCCGCCAGAGGGCATGGTCACTTTTCCCTATATGTATATAGTGGAAAATTTAAAAATCTACTTGTGTGAAACTGCTGGCCCGATTTTAGAATAATTTTACACAAATAGTCCTTGTGTGACCCTCTACCAACATTGTTCAAATCATTTTGATTTGTGAAAAAACATGGCCGTCAGAGGGCGTGGTCACTTTTCCCTATATGTATATTGTGGAAACTTTAAAAATCTTGTGTGAAACTGCTAACCCGATTTTAAAATAATTTTACACAAATGGTTCTTGTGTGACCCTCTACCATGATTATTCAAATTATTCCGATTCGTCAAAAAACATGGCTGCCAGGGGGCGTGGTCACTTTTCATTTTATATATACCATACTTGTCCATATTATTGCCCTCAAAAGATGGCCACACCCCTGTGTCTGACATGTACTTACTAATTAGGCTTTTATATTAGAAACTTTGAAAATCTTCTTCACTGAATCAATAATAGGTAGAGCCTTGATATTTGGCATGTGATATCAGATTTGTATTGTCTACTGTAATTGTTCAAATTATTGCCCTAGGTTCAAAAGTGTGTGTGACATGTATGTAATATAGGTTAACATAGAAGAAACCTAACTCTGTACTTATACAAGCACACTTGAAGCCTTGTACACAGGTGAGCGCTTTAGGGTCAATGACCTTCTTTTCTGAAATCTAACATGCACCATGCACAACTACTGTTGTTACTGATCACTTGTGTGAAGTTTCACTAAATTGTGTCAAGGGGATGAGAGCTGGTGTGCACCTTGGTCTGTCTACGGACAGACCTTGGTCCGACTATGGACAGACAAACAACCTGAACCCAGTATACCCCACTTACAACTTCATTGTTCGTGGGGGTACAAAGATTTGAGAAGAACAATATAAGACTACAACAGACCAAGTTCGGTGAAGATTCATCAAGTAGCTCTTAAGAAATATTTGTTTAAAGGTTTATCTATTTTTAGCTCATGAGGCTCCTAAAAGGGGACAAGAGGAAGCATTTGAACAAACTTGAAGGTAGTCTGTATCGATGATGCTACAGATCAAATTGTGTGATGACCCATCAAGCACTTCATGAGAAACTGTTTATGCTTAGCCCTACATTTTGAGACAAACTTCAAACAATACAAATTCATAGAAAGAAAGGGTTGTTTCATTGGAAAATTTAAAGCATAAAAAATATCTCTACTCTAGTACTCTGCAGAACAATTGTCAGTCTACTGGTATAAACATTGAATTCGGAAAAGTACTGCTTAAAGGGGCCAGACTTAAGACAGTTCAACACCTTAAAAACACCATTTTCAAACAAGAGCTGTCCGTAAGACAGCCAAACTCGACTATTTCTTGTACAACAATTATACAAAATGTAATACAAAAGATTATTCGAAGAATAAGACAGGATATAATTATGTACCCTAAAACATGTTTAATATACCCATTAATGAATATATTTAAAGTTGGGAAAACGGGGGACATAATTTAGATCAAACATATGCATATATCATGCAGTTTAAGTTTATGGGAGCCTTGATGACTATCACACTAGTTTTATAACCCGAAGAAACATGTGAAGTTTCAATTCCATATCTGCATTAGTTTTGGAGATAGTAACTTGCATGTAAAACTTTAACCGACAGTCCAAAAGGGGCATAATTTGCCCCAAAATACATGTCAGAGTTATGGGAACTTGACCCAGTGAGGTAGGTAATTGATCTAGAAAAAGAAAAAATAAGTTTCAAATCTATATGCCTTTTAGTAATAGATGTATGTACTTGCATGCAAAACTTTAACCAAAATTTTCTAAGTCCAAAAGGGGGCATAATTTGGCCAAAATGAAGGTCAGAGTTCTGGGACTTGATGCTATCAACTAGTTTTATAACCCCAAAGACACATGTGAAGTTTCAATTCAATATCTGCATTAGTTTTGGAGATGGTAACTTGCATGTAAAACTTTAACCAGGATTTTCTAAGTCCAAAAGGGGGCATAATTTGCCCAAAATACATGTCAGAATTATGGGACTTGACCCAGTGAGGTAGGTAATTGATCTAGAAAAAGAAAAAATAAGTTTCAAATCTATATGCCTTTTAGTAATAGATGTATGTACTTGCACGCAAAACTTTAACCAGAATTTTCTAAGTCCAAAAGGGGGCATAATTTGCCCAAATACATGTCAGAGTTATGGGACTTGACCCAGTGAGGTAGGTAATTGATCTAGAAAAAAAAATAAGTTTCAAATCTATATGCCTTTTGGTAATAGCTGTATGTACTTTCACGCAAAACTTTAACCAGGATTTTCTAAGTCCAAAAGAGGGCATAATTTGCCCAAAATACATGTCAGAGTTATCGGACTTGATTCTATCAACTAGTTTTATAACCCCGAAGACACGTGAAGTTTCAATTCAATATCATTGCATTAGTTTTGGAGATAGTAACTTGCATATAAAACTTTAACCAGAATTTTCTAAGTCCAAAAGGGGGCATAATTTGCTCAAAATACATGTTAGAGTTATGGAACTTGACCCAGTGAGGTTGGTAATTGACCTAGAAAAAGAATAAATAAGTTTCAAAGCTATATGCCTTTAAATGATAGCTGTATGTACTTGCATGCAAAAACTTAACCAAGGTGTGACGCTGACCCCGACACCAGGGTGAGTAGAATAGCTAGACTATCTTCGAATAGTTGAGCTAAAAACTGTTACATATCTTCATTTTGATGAATTTGCAATTATGTCCCAGTGTTGAAATTCCACAAAACGAAGTGGAATATACTTTTCAAATGATATTCATTTATAAAGTGGGACAACCTTAAGTATACATCATACAGGACAGTACAGTAAAACATGTAACGGACAGGTAGATTGTTGGTACAGATATTGTTTGTTTATCAAATATTTCTGTGTTTTGATGATATACTTCTAAACCTTAACCGTTTTTCTATTATTAGCTCTAGGGGCTAAGCTTAACCATTAGAGTTTCATACAGGAATGCTACAGACCAAGTTTAGTGAAGATCTATCTAGCTATTCTAGAGTCTCAGAAAAGAATGTTTAGTTGTTTTTTTTTCTATTTTTAGCTCTGTGGCCAAGCTTACCTATTTGAACAAAGTTCAGGTGAGCTATTAAACAAACTGTTATGTTAAAAAAAAAAGGTACAAAAAGAACATCAATATGAAATTTATTGAACATATCCAAAATGCATAACAGACACTGTAAATAAAAGCTGTTTGAGCTGCATCACAACAAAATGGATCCTACAATAAAATTGCATTATCTTGAAAAGACGAAATACAAGAGGCAAAAATATACTACTTTCTTATCAAACCATTTTAATATATAGAGGATATTTGTTTGTTTCAGTGTAAGATTGAAATATCTTTCACGACTGAAGTCCAGATGCAATATTTTCATGATGTGGCTTAACCAAGACAGGGTGTTCATGAGTAAAAAATATTTTGATCTTACATGTAAAACAAACAAATTTTCTTTTTATTTCATGTTTTGACAAAATTGACCCATTTTATAGTTTCTTACAAGCAAAGAATATATTTGATATTCTTCACCTTGAAATACCTGATATATTTCACTCTAATATTTCAATAATTCACTGAAAACCATGTAATATATATTGTTTAATCACCATTACTTATTTAACAAAAGCAGTTGTAAGAAGATATGATTATTCTAAAAATATCAGTAGATACCATTTGTTGTGAGCTGGTTAATACAATTTGTTAGTATACTTACTGCAGTGACTACCCTGCTTATATAGCTATCAATGATATATTTGTTTCTAACATGAAACAATGAAACACAGTGTTTGATTTCGATAGGTCAAATTCATGGACAGACTATTTTCATGGACACCTTACATAATACAGTATAACTACATCTCCTATTTTCAATTACCTCAGATAACTACATTTCCAAAATACAAAGGCACATGTTTTCTTTCCATTTACTGAGAAATCATAACGTTTTTGAGGGCCTAAGTTTCATTAATTTTCAGGTTGAATCTATCCAAAAAACCTATTCCAAATGGTGCAGTAATATTTCCATTCACTTCATGTTTAAAGGTCAAAATTCAAAGAAATAACCTTGCTGGCTAAACCTATAAAATTTCCCTAAAAACTAAATGATTTCACAGTATAACAAATTCTTTGTAAATTAATTGCACAACAGCTGCAACATCTGTACAACAAACATATTTTAGTAATCTTCACAATTCCAAATTATGTTTGCTCTCGTCTTCATAATTCCCAATCATGTTCGCTTTAGTTTTCCAAAATCTCAATCATAATTGCTCTAGATTGCTAAGTTTCCAATCATAATTGTACTAGATTTCCTAATTCCCAATAATGTTTGCTAGAGTCTTCCCAGTTCCCAATTATAATTACTCTAGACTTCCTAATCCCCAATCTTTCACTTGCTCTGGACTTCTCAGTTCCTAATCATAATTGTTCTTGTCTTCTGATTTCCAAATAATGTTTGCTCTTAAATCTTTCTCATGTTTGTTCTACAGAGGTTGCACAGTTATTGCTCAATGACATGCAAAGATGTTGTGTATGGTAATTACATATATTTTCCAACAAAACAATTATATACTCTGCATTTTAAATTCCTGGTCGAAATATAGGCTAGACAGAAATCAAATAAACTTAACAAAGGCCATGTGGATACAGTAACCCCTGAGAATTTTGTATCACCTTGTTTCATCTGTAAATACTGTACCTAAACAGTTTAAAACAATACTCCACGGCTATAAAATTAAGTTTAGAAACCAGTCTTGAAACTCTAACATTTGACTGGTTGTTTCTTGGCACAATTATAAAACTGACCAATGGCAATGTGGCATTTTTTGACTGGTCTCCAAACTCAGTTTTATAACCTTAAGACCAGGTTGTAAACATTTTTCTCACCTATGGGACAGGGTAATTCAAATACTATAGATTGGGATATATTCAGCATGGTTTTATTTTTGCTAGTACAGTCAAAATTCGCTCAAACTCGATGGGAAAACCGCACAAAATCTATTTGAGTTCTCAGTAGTTACAGCCATCAACCAATGTACATTACACAGGGACATTGCCCAGACCTGATGATGAGCTCAAGTGATGGGCAGTGCTCAAATTATCCAAGTTAAAGTGAACAAAGTTTGACTGTATTAGTGAATAGAGCAAAGCCCTAATTCAAAACAGTTGTGAATATTATGAATTAACTCCAGAAAAAAAAAAACAACCAGAAGGTACAAATTTTTGGCAATCCCAATATGTTTGTTATCTATCAAAAAGCAAAATAAAAGTGAAAATTTCCCAATCTACAGAAAACTACCAGCAATAGCAAAACTTGTCTCAATCAAGTTATCTCAGAATTGGTAACAGACTAATTTATGTTGCTACAACTTAATAGTCTGTCTGGCATTCTTTAGGCCTTATTCATGCTACAGTTCACTAGATCTATCACATACAGCATCAGTTAGCCATGGTTTTTTCAAATGATCCATCAAAGAATACATATTGACTGGTACCCAGCTGACTTCTCTGTACAATTCAGTATATATATTCTGACTGGTAACCAGTTGACTGCCCAGTAGGTGTACAATTCAGGATATATATTCTGACTGGTACCCAGCTGATTGTCCAGAATAACACAGAATATATATATATATTGACTGGTACCCAGCTGAAAAATATAAGAATCATCCATTATTACTTTTTGTCTGGGTTGGAATCTAAACATATCCCTTTACTGTAGAAAGCAATGTTAAATAACCCATCATTACATTTGTGGCACAGCATAAAACATTGTAGTTATCAATTGAGCCGTGACATGAGAAAATCAACATAGTGGGTTTGCGACCAGCATGGATCCAGACCAGCCTGCGCATCCGCGCAGTCTGGTCAGGATCCATGCTATTCGCTTTCAAATCCTATTACAATTAGAGCAACCGTTAGTGAACAGCATGGATCCTGACCAGACTGCGCAGATGGATCGCAGGCTGGTCTGGTCAGGATCCATGCTGGTCACAAAGCCACTATGTTGGTTTTCCCATGGCACGGCTCAATTATAAGCTGTCTCTATACAAATGAACATTTAAAAACATCCGCTGCAAAACTTACAAATTGATACATGTCTACAGTATTAAACAACATCAAAATCAACAACATATATCAAACCCAATGTAATTTATAAATGAAAACAAGCACCTTGCATGGTTTACAGAAGCTATTTTTAGACCATTCAGTAACTCAATTACAACATTGTCTATAATCAAACAGCTAAAATAACTACGTAACTAACACTGACCCTGGTTAAACTGATAAATATAAAAGTAACAAAACCTACTAAAATTTCTAAAATGACAAAAGAAGAGAAAGGATTACAAATTAAAAGTATTGCATAAATGTATATATATGGTATTACATTAACAATAACGGCAAGAAAATGTTAAAACAAATTTCTATACTACTAATAAATTTAATGAAAAAAAAAAGCAAAACAGAAATTAAAATCAGATCTTAGACATGAAAGTAACAGATTCATTTCAGTAAAAATGTATCAAAAAGCCACAGGTGTTTAACTTTATACCTTTGTTTATAAAATGAAAAAATATGTTATATCGTACTGTATCAAAGTGCACTTATACCAAACAAATCTTGACACATATTTTGGCTTACATTTATTCATTTACTTTCTATGTTTTTGTATGCAAAAACTGTGTCATGCTTTACAAACAAGTGTCCCCATTCAATTTGTTATATTTTTATTTCAAGCGTTTTGTCAATTATTTAAAGGCTTACACTAATTGAGGCTAAAGAACCCTAACACCTGTGCCCTGAACAAAATAAAGAAACAACAACATAATTAAGCCGCGCCATGAGAAAACCAACAAAGTGGCTTTGCGACCAGCATGGATCCAGACCAGCCTGCGCATCAGTGCAGTCTGGTCAGGATCCGTGCTGTTCGCTAATGGTTTCTCTGATTGCAATAGGCTTTGAAAGTGAACAGTCTGGATCCATACTGGTCGCAAAACACCTATAGTGTTTTCTCATTGCGCGGCTCATATTATCAGCTCTGAAGCAGATTCAATGACTGGATAATTGACTAGCATTAGCACTAAGACTACTGTAACTTTGAAATAACAATTGATGGATTAAATGGTAAAAACTTAACAAAACATCATATAATTCCTGTAAATAACACAGCTGCTATTATTCTGAACACATTTTTTAACAAGAAGTTGAAATCAAACTTAATGAATACTTATGGCACAGAGTAATTTGAATATATTAAGGTGAGAAATACTTTGAAAGGTGAAAATATTGGTGTCAGTGAAAGTGTACTGTAGTACTGTAAATAATACAAATTAACGCAATGATTTTGAGAGAAAATTATCAAAGTCGACGTGTGACCGAACTATAACAAGTGTAATGTGAAAGCATAATTGATAAAATACTTAACCATATATGAGCTTCTTTTACATATAGAAAAAGTCCGAAATTTCTAGTATACATGAGGCACAACTTCAGAAACTACTGATTTTATAGCCAATATTCAACTTATAAAACCACATATCAAATACATATAAAGTTTAAGAAGGTATGTTTTGTTTTGTTTTCTTTTGTGGAGAAAGTAACATTTTACAGTAACTGTTTATAAATGGTTTTTTACAATTGTATGAATACTGTGGTCGATTCTACCATAAGGCAACATTACAAATTCATAGGAATGACAATGTAATTCGATTTGTAAACATATATTATACACCTTACATATTCTAAACATATATGTGTGTGGAAAATGAAGTGTCAAAAAAATGTCCCTTATTAATAACCTTATGGAAGTTTCAGAAACAAGTAACATAATGACTCACACTGACTTATTTAACACTTATCCTGTAAACACACAAATGTACAGTTAATTCTAACTTGTTACTACCATGTAAATCAAGTACATAATGTGACAACCTTTTAGTCTTCAGAGCGATGTGCTCCGTCTAGGTTGCACCAAGATCTTCATGCTTCAATTCCACATGATCCATCAAATATGAGAAAAGTTTGATGAAAATCTTTTCATAACATTATAACTGACATACCCGGTAATTTGAAATCATGATATTATTTCTAACTATTATTTATTTCAATGTCACAATAATTAACACCCAATGCTTCATAACATCATACATGTGGAAGACAAGTGTTTAACCCTGAATTGAAAAATGTGTTTGCACGAAAGAAAAGAAGAACATATTATAGTCAATCACTGCAGCAGATTATTCTGCAAGAAATAAATGTAAATTTAGAATATGTTAGTTATGGTGTTAATATTTCATTCTTGCCTACCTTGAAGGTAGGACTGTCCAATCATGTGACAGGAATAGATAACCCTATGTTTCCTTAGAGATATACCATGTCTAGAATAGGGTGCACTAGAGTAACACCATTAGCACCGCTAGTATAATGACGTAATTAACTTTATATTTAATGCCCAGGAAAAAACCAAGATTTTCTTCAGTATATACAAATGTATACTATACAGAAATATCCCTAAGATGATTAATACTACAGACCACAATGAGAAATAGGCTTAAAAACTTATCCAAACTTTAGAAGTCTATAACTGAGACAACTATCGGTACTTTAAACAGTATCTTACAACTGCTGTAACTATAAAACCTTCACAATATTTTCTGCACACTTCAAAATTAATAATTACAATGCTTACATTATGTCAGCCTGATGTAACAAGATACCAATAATATCAGATAAGAAAAAAAAGTTTTAAAAAACATACATGAAGAGTTGAAAGTAAAAGCTGATATATCTGCTGCAGATTATTTTCCTGTTTATATATATTGAGATTCAGATATAATTATTGATCATACTTTAACTTTGAAAATCTTAGTTTTTTAAATCAATCATTAGTCATTTCACTGTTACCTGGAAAACTTGTATAAAGATGGAGGAAAACACTGAAAAAAAAAACAGATCTAAAGAAATCTCTCAATCCTAAATTTATATCATTATGGTGAGAAACTTTCGTAATAAGAAATTGCGAAATCAGTTTTTAAAGTATTATGACAAAAATATCATGTTGAGAAAGTTGTTGCTATTTTCTGCTGAAAAATAGCAATTGACATTTAAGATTTGGGGAAATTGTTTCTAGAGAGTAACTGTGCTTTGTTGTGAAGGACAATTATGCAAAACAATTCTTGTTAGGACATAATATTTTCAGAATTTTCAAGACCAAACTTTGTTGAAAACTTCAAGATGACCATTGACCAATAATTAAGAAACAGAAGTCATTTATTTACTTATAGAGCAATTATGTACATAAACAAAAAGATGATGTAAAATGGTGGGAATAATGTGCATGTGAAAAAAAGTAACTGTGAATATAGTTTGGTGAATATATTATTTAACAAGTGTTCAAATTAAAACACGGTTCATTCTGCAGAAAGAACAATAGGCTGAGATTATTAACTTGGATGAAATGTCTGTGTTAAATATTCAACGTAATACACATTCTATCTTTTTTTCTGCTATCAATTTTTACTTGCAAAAAAGAAGTGATTTTCCAAAATCATTTTTACAAAAAAAAAAATAAAAACCGTCTAGATACTGACAGGTCACTGACATCCTACCCAAGTTCTTGTTTCGAGTCAAAACTAGAAATGGCTTACAAATACCAATTCTCCACTTCCAACAGTAATTCTTAAAAAAGAACTATTATATTTTCAAAAATGAGAGAAAAATTTCTTACTCCCATTCAAGGTCTAAGGCAAGCACGTAAAAAGAAAGGCCTTAAATCCATATGATCAAAAAGCTCCCAAAGCTTTCAACTAGCCTTCACATAATTATATGTGTCAGAAATACATAGGATAAGTGATAAGTTCTGATATTATTCATGATTTTTGAGCTTCAGCTTGTTCCTTAAAGAAATTGGCCTTATTCTTGAACTCTGCTTTCCGTACTTTTGCCTCTGCTGCCTCCTTTTTCCTCTGTTCCTGTTCCTCTTTGATCTCCTCCTCAAACTTCTTGCCCGCTGTCTGAGCTTCAATCTGCAATGAAATTAATAGTTTGGACATTTTATACCACTTTCATCAATGGTAATTCTGTGTGTGTGTTCGGGTTTAACGCCTTTTTCAACAATTTTTCAGTCATATAAACGACGGTGTCTACTTGTAGCAGTGAGCACAATGGCCAACTTTATAGTGCTGCCTCACTGGAATATCACACCGTGGACACGTGGCATGATACCCCACCCAGTCACATTATACTGACACCGAGCTGACCAGTCCTAGCACTATCCTCTTAATGCTGAGCCCCAAGCGAGGAAGCTACTAGTATCATTTTTTACGTCTTTGGTATGACGCGGCAGGGGATCGAACCCTGAAACCTCCCGCACTCAAAGCGGACGCTCTACCACTAGGCTACTGAAGCGGTAAATGGTAATTCTGCTTTGGTCCATTTCTTTATGACTAGAACAGCTAGATTTAAAATTTTACCTTACAATTGCTAGATACTTACATATACATATACCTTACATATAAGAGAGTGGTATGATAGAGAACAGAAATCACAGGTTCAAAGCCAGATACCGGTAGTCACAATCACATTCTTGTGCTTCAAGATTCTTAGGACTTTGTTTCAAGATTTCTTAACATTCAACCATAAACAACTTTTTAAAACAAACAAACCTACTTTGGCTATCTGGCTACTGGCCACAAAGCTGCCACATCATTTTATGTAGACAGATGGCTGAACGGACGGTGTGAATTAGTACCACCTATGTAAATATGACTAAGAAAGATTTTCCATCATTTCTGTGTAGGCACCATTTTAAGCACTTTACTTGCATTTTTGGTAAACAAAAAGTCCTATACATAAGTCAGTTGAAAAAAAAGCTTTTTTGTAAGACTGGTTTTTGTCATCAGGTTGCAAAAAATATTCCTACAAAGTATAAAAACAATATTTTGAAAGGTGTAGAGCACCACAGAAACTGTTGTCAGAGAGACTGCTGTCAAGAACACTGCTGTCAAAGGCAACTTGTCACAGTTACAGAGTGAGACACTGTTTTCACAGACACTATTGTCATAAACACTGCAAAATAATGAAGTGGATCAACATTATCCATTGGTTATTTATAATGTTTTTTTCTCTCAATAATTATTTTTCAAAACTGTCATCTGCATTTTGTACCAAAGCTAGTGTATTAAACTTTAAAAGAGATTTAAAATGTCATCAAACTGAGAACTAGAGCTTTTAACCCTTAGCCTGCTGGCGGCAAGTGATTCTGCCTTTGCGACCAGTGCAGTCCAAGATCAGCCTGCATGTCCGTGCAGTCTGATCATGGTCTGCACTGTTTCCAATTCAGTCAGTATCTTTTTAGTAAGCATCCTATTAAACAGTTAACGGTACTGTCAAAATTGAAAGATGGACCAGTTCATTATAGAAATTCAGCATGATAAAGGTTTTAAATATGCCAATCCTATATTTGTGCTTTAACATCAAGTTCATAACATCATCAATATACATCAGTGCAGCAACATCTCCAGAGTTAAAGTTCAAGATTACAACACTGAACCATCAGTCTGCAGTGTTTTACTTTCAGTTTAGGGGAAATGGTGGCAGCTTCAAATGAAGTAAGGGATGTCACTAGAAAGTGAATGCTCTCCAAGTGGAGTGCCCTGATTCAATATAATACTTCCTGAAACTACACCAGCTGACACCAGTGATTAAAAATCAGCCTCATTCATACTTTCTTCCTAATCCTGAAAGCTGGTGTAAATTGGTGTGACATAACTTACGGTTATAAACTTAAAGAACACCAGTAATCTCATTAAGTTTTTATCGCAATACAAAACTTCATGTTCAGTTAAATGGATAAATCTTTCTGGGATAAAATTAGTCCTTTCCAAACTTAATATTTAAAGCAAATTATAAAACTTTTCAAACAAACCTTTGCAGTAAAGAAGTTTTTAGCCCCCTTTACTCCCTCTTTATCTACGTCAATCTCCGATACATTTCTGTACAACTCACACAGACCACTGTCCTCCTCCAACTCGCCTGCAGCAGCTTTACGGAATATCAACAAAAACTGAAATTAAAACAGCAACATTTTTTATGTCTAGTCTAGCATACATCTCTCAATTTACTGATATCTTATTACATATGATAGCACTTAAAAAAGTTAGTAAATATAAGAGTGAAGCTAAAGTGCCCGAAACAAGAGTGCCCTTGTTTGTAGCTTTGACCTTTGATATAAAAATCTGACTCTTGTGCACATTACAACCTTCACATCAAATTTAACATTTGTGTAAAGTTTCATTGGAATCTCTTCAACTGTTTAAAAGTTAAGTGTTTTGCACTGACAAACAAGTAGCTTATTGATGTACAATGTGACTCAAATTAACATTTGATTTCAGGAATCTGAAATTATAATTATAATTTGGTCATCCTGCTCTACAGGAAGCATTAATGGGAGTTATATTGCTTTCTTGTAACCAAATTATATGGGCGATCTCTCCATTCAGGAGAACATTAACCTTTAGCCTGCTGGCAGCATGTGATTCTGCCTTTGTGATCAATGCAGACCAAGATCAGCCTGCACAGCCATGGTCTGCACTGTTCACTACTCAGTCAGTAAAATTTCAGTCAACACCCCTTTGAATAATAAGTGGCACTGCCCAAATTGACCTTACGCCAGTGTTGATTGACAGGTTCCAACTGACCAATCAGATAACAGAACTGATAAGCCTTGTTGTTAGCCGCCATTTTGTCCGTCAAACTTAGTGCCGGACTCGCCAGTCAAAGAATATAAATACCACCGAAAAATCGTCCAAAATGGTAAAAAGGTGACGTTACGACACCTTTACAACAGACACAGGGAAGAGAGTGTAATACTAGAGCGTTTCCCTTTTCCAAATCCACTCTCAGACCTCGAATATTGTCAACGATGTATCAGGCTCTGTGGACGTCCTCAAGAATAGTTGATCTTAAAAATCTTATAAGAATGTTTAAAAGCAAAGCAATTCGACTTAGCACTCATTGTGTTATAACGTTTTAATTATTTCATTTAAATCAGTGTAAAATTCTATGAAAATTAACTTTCTTATTTAACAAAAGTGCCTAGTATTCTTTATTCAATAGTAAAAGTATTCCATCAGTTACCAGAGTAACTGGTATGTACTGATAAAACACAAATATTTGATGTTCTATATTATTTGAATGGTAACGTGTAAATAGTATGCCTTAATGTACCTGAAACATGATTTATGCATTTTTAAGGTTTACATCAATCTCCCACTGGTGTATGTTAAGTCATACCTGGGTGATAATACAACAAATAATAAACATGATAAAAAACTATGATTAATATAAGATTATTTTTAATGAGTCTAATCAATAATTTCCCAGGCGCTCAAAGTTTTGACTTAGCACTCGGCGTGTGCTTTCGTTCTAAATTTCATTTTAATAGACAGCGTAAACTTCGTCTAAAATTCCAGAAAAAATAGCATATTTCGTATAAGGAAGATATGTTCTTAAACAAAAAATTGTGCATTCATTCTGTATACTTTATAAAGAACTTTGGTAGGCTCAAACATTGTTTTAAGCTGCGATGCGCCGGTATAGTCTTGAAATATGAGTATGGACTATATCATCGCCTTGGACTATATCTTATTTATTTATCATTTACACGTTTTAATTCTAATAAGAGAACTTTCTTTACTTATACTTAAAACACATCATGTCCAAGTATTAGACATTAAATGCTATGTATCTGAATAATGTTGAACAATGATATGAGCATCTTAAATGAGTTCCGGTATTTCGAAATCCGACGTTTCTTAAATGACACAAGTGACACTTTTTACATGTAAATTGCCTTATTTAATTTATCTAATTATTTTGAAATAGGATTCAGAATCCACAGTCTGATTTCAACCTTAATTAATAAAAATCAATGTTCTAGTCTGCTTAATATAGTCATACCCTACATGATTTCCGGGAGATCGAAATTTGACGTTTCTATAATGAAAAAGAAACGGACAATTAAAAAAAACACAAAATCAGCTATAATGGTTTCAGAGATTTCCGTCTTTTTTACGTGTTTTCCGCTCGGCCCCCTGCCTTGTTTAGTTTTCCTCATACTCGGGTGCAGTTCCCGGCTTTTAACAACAATCTATCGTTGTTTTTTGTAGAATTTATGTTTCGCTACAGAACATCCACTTATTAACGATTGTGTTTTGTCTTTTCACTTTAGAAATACGTGTGAATTGAGCGTACGCCGAAATCAACTAGAATGTCCGGCAAAATATTTCTGCCGTCGCCATTTGATTCCTTTGTTTGTCGGGCCTAGCATGAATTGTTCCCCCTGAAAACTGGTAGGCGTGGCTACAGGCTGTCTGGCGTAAGGTCAACTGAATGATGGACCAGTCCATTTTAAAAATTTAGCAGGGTAAAGGTTAAAAAAGTAGACGCAGCTGCATTGTGTGAGTTTTGGCAATACCTACTGACTTCAAAAGCAAATTAATTTGTTATCTGTAAACTGTGGGGACATTCTTATTTCTTAACCCAAAATTTACATTATCTGTCAAAGGGCACAACTGACCAATTAGACTAGCCACTAGACTGATAATAACTATATTTCTATATTTATCCCTTTTTTATAAATTCAATTTCGTAGAGTCAAAAGCCAGTCTATTTTAGAGATTTTCACACAGGGCTGATGTTGAAATTATCAGTCTAGTACAATCCAAAATGCTCTCAGAGGGATGATTGGCACCTATGGCTATTAGATTAGATAATTTGGTACATCATGCTAGTGGTCAAGTGTTGTGCTGCTGATCATAAATCTGTTTACCTAACTGATTTTTAATGGTGATAGTTGAAGAACCATTCTCATCTAGAATAAACCATTTTGCTACTTTTGAAATCTTGATGGTTTATCTTGCAGATATATTTATTAACAATAATATGTTTATCTTATTTAAAGGATTATTCTAATCATTAAAATTCTGAAACTGAAGAATGGATTTTAAAAGTTTCTTACTGCATGTCATTGTCAAAAGCACATTTTAAAAGATATGTTGAGTTCAAGTTTATTCAAACGAAAAAGAAACTGCTCTGTATAATATGTGGCAAAAAAGAAGATTATGATCGCTACCATATAAAACTTTTCAAAGGTGTTAATAAAACCGAGACTTGTTGTCCCATTGGAAAGCCAGTAGATATAGACAAAATTTTGAGAAAACTGTACCAAAATTAAAAGAAATACAAGTGTCAGCATAAAATGATTTCTATTCAGTGACCAAGCACCCTACTGCAGTCACTGCAGCACCAAACAAAAAAGACGTTTTATTTTCTTAACAAAGATTGATATATAACAAAACTATAGAAGGTCAATGCATATATGAAAGGCTGGTGCACCATTCTTACTGCCAGATATCTAATGCTAATCGTTAAATACAATTTTCTTACTCTCATAATAAATGCGAAAATTTCAAATATTTAATGTTTATAATGCTGAAAGATAATGCTAATTGTCCATTGATTTTATGAAATAAAGATCTGCATCATGTTTTATGAGTCTGATTTGAAGCATGTTCTACCATGTCATGCCAGCATCGGACAATGCATGATAGCATTCAGCTTTGTATGGAGGGCCGGTTCGTCATGCTAATTGCCAAATGTCAATTTTAATGCTAAATACCAATAACTTCATGCTAAATACATATTATTTAATGCTAAATGCCATTTTTATTAAATTATATGTCATTTTGCAATTAGCATGGCGCACCGTCCTTCCACAGTATTGTTTTGCCATCGCATTTGACAATTATGACTCAATGTTTAAGATTTAGCATTTGGCATTAAATATTTTGCATTTGGCATGTGGCATTTTTTCAAATGAAAGGGCGGAGTTATAATGTTAACTCCTAATGTTATATATTTTATGCGAAATATCAAATGCTTACTTGTATTTAGAGTATTAAACATTTTTAACGTTAAAATGAAGTAGTTGCTAAATTGAACAAGCTTCCATGAATAAAACTGTACTATTATAAACTAAATAGCAAATAAAGTGGTCTAATAAGATGTGATAACCAGCGCTTAAAATTTCAAATAATGTTACTTTATAGTATACATAAGATTTTCAACCATCTCCAGTCCTCTCTACACTACGCGATTAATTGGAGAAATGCATGTACCTTATAAGAGATATATAACTAATTGTTAATATGTAGAGTTAGCTTTTCAAAACCAAAACACTTTGAAACCACATGTCTCTATTTAACATTATATTTTTCACAAATCAATTAATATTTTTTTTGAAACATTTGGCTCTGCTAATCTTTACTAAAGATTATACAAGTATGGGATTTTCTTGATTTGTATAGTAGTAGTTAACTAACTGGAGTTAACTTAAGAATATTATATAAGTTTGCAACATGCGAAACTTGCACAAATAAGAAACACAAGAATTACAAGCTTAAATGTATATCTAACTTTGAGACGTTTCTATCTGCAGAAATACCAATTTTGATGTAAAAAAATGTGCTTTCATGTATTTAAATATAGATTTTTAAAGCTAAAAATTCCTCAGAAAAGGCAGAGACCTTCTATTACTAATAGAATACAGGATAACAAGAAATGAAAGCATTCTGTCCGAATATTCTCAGAGCAAGATTGCAGATTTATGTGCCTGTACTTGTGTTTCACTGTCCTTCAATATGCATTATTCAGTCCCTGAACCTGGATATTCATTCATGCACCAAGATGTGATACCACTATATTATATGTGCATTCCGTCTATTAATGTTCAAGGTTTTAACAAAAATATCGCAAAAGCTAACTTTTTCCGCTACCAGTTCAGGGAAAAAACACATCTGTTCTACTCCTTTATTGTTCAATTACAGTTTAATTCCTTATAAGTTATGTCCATTCTATGACAAGCCATAGGAATATGTATTTTTCAGATTTTCCAATCTAACTGCAAGTACCAATGCAGAGAAATGAAAATTCATTTCTGATAAAATTTCAACTCAGCTGACCCCTGCAGCTACCAGATGGTCTCAATGAATTGCATAAACATGTGGCAGTAAACCACTGATCTCTATCAGTTAGGCTGTGGTCAGTTCTTGACATTGATTGATAACAAACCTAAAAAGAGGTTTGTGAATTTTCGGATTGTACTAGACTATGATATTGGACATAGGATATAGACTGGCTCAGTTCACTACATTCAATCATAAAAATGTAAAAAGATATATCATAGTCTAGGAGCTAGTCTACTGACCAATAAAACAGAAGGATTTATTTCCTTACATGAAAACTACTCAATACTGTACTCAAACAATTTTGTTCAGATCAGGAAAACTTCCTCATTTGTTTGTCAATATATTTATGCATTTAAGTTAAAATCTACGGTACATTGATGAAAAATAGTTGGAATTTTTACAGATGTAAACATGAACATAAAACACACTTGACTTAGTTGGATCTAGTTCAAGAATTAAAAAGAAGTATCTCCCAATAAACCCACATGCACTATGCCTGAAATTACTGATGCGAGGACAAAATATTACCTCCCGAAAGCTGATTTTTCCATCGTGATCCTCGTCAACTTCTTTGATCATTCCTTTAAGTGACAGGTGAGTTTGTGGAGCCTTCAACTGCTCCATCATGTACTTCAGCTCTTCAAAGTCAATAAATTTATCACCACTTGTATCATACCTGAAAATGATTTGCAGATCATAATGCTACTTTTTAAATACTGTAAAAACAGAAATTTTTGAGAGGATTACATTTTCACTATATTCGTGAGGCCCTACATCTCGTGAAAATTAATCCTCGCGTAAATATTCACCATTAGTATTTATATAAATAATTAATATTTAAGTAGGATACCATTTTTACAATTTTGCAAGTATTAAACCTCGCAAACAGTACTCAAAATTTCAAGTTCACGAAATTTTGACCCAGCCAAAATATGTGCTTTTACAGTAAGTATGAAATAGACTGCATCCTGTTAAAACATTTCGCAGCATTCAAAGAAAGTTACCCTGGCTGATCTATGAAACTAATTGGTTCATATTTATTCTTTTGAAAAGTGGACAGAGTGGTCAAATGGTAACACCGAGTCTGTCCGACTACACCTTGCACTCTAAAGACCCTGGGGTACTTCTGGAACTGGAGTGTCTTCTGTATATTACACTATCTGCCAACTAAAACTATAAACTTAACAGTCTTGTAAAGGAGTCCTCCATATAGATTACCAGTGGTAACTAAAAATAAACATTTATTCTATTGCTTACAAGTGTGATGTGACTTTTTATGTCGCTGTCACCAAAATGTTTCTTTATCAATGAACAAGATCTTATTTGGTGGTCACAACTGACATAAACTGAATATTTTTAATCAGAAATTGGCATCTTTGGACAGAAATTGTATTTAAAATCAATATAATCAAAGAAGTATAAAATACACAGAATGGCAACAGGAGATAATCTTGCGTATGCTCGTGTCACCGCATTATCTTATTGAAGCATTTTCTGACTTGATCACTCATGATCATATCAACAGACGCTTATTAAAGTATTACACTGGCGATACGGCTGGCATGCAGTAAACCGAATCTGGTCCAATTTTTGAACGACAACTGTTATTTTCTCAGATGAAATTCAATTATAAATTCATTTCTTCCCCGTATAGATAATACTAATAACATTAAAAAAAAAAACACCATTATCATAAATATAAACAAATGATCTGATAGTAAGTGTTTAACGAAACAAATTTTTATCCTTCTGCTTATCCGGTTAAACGAGATCTCATTCAATTCCAATGTGATGTTGGCGAGATTTACTCTATAAGCCTATCTCCTGGATTTTCAACTGAAATCTCCTGGAAAATTGTCTACGGAACTTGACATGTATGCAATGAACAAATACAATTTGAAACAAGAGCGCCGCCAAGCGGGGCAATATACACCCGAAGGCTTACATCATAGGATTGGAGCAAAATTTTAAGAACTTGACTGTTGTAGCCCCAAAGAACTGGAACAACAAAAGGAAAACTTCAAAAAACAAATCTAAGTCCACAAAAAAAAAAATCAAAGTCTACAAAAAAATCCTTATCAGGTATAGGTATGTAAAAATACACCTTAAAATTGGAGGTACCATCCATGTTGTACCACAGAAAAGTGGTCTCGGTTTTTCCCTACGGCCAATAATAAAAAAGTTTCTAAATAAGCTATTTATAGTAACATAAAAGGGAAGTAATTCAAAAAAAAAAATTATTGTAATTACAAAAAAGAGATCTGCCAAATAAAAACAAGACCACTGCAATGCAGAGCAATATACACAAAGCAAAGTCATATATGACCTTTGACCCTTAAGTGTGGCCTTGACCTTGAAGCGAGTCATCCGGAACATGCGCTCTGCACGTCGTCTTGGTGTGGTGAACATTTGTGTCAAGTTTATTTGAAATCCTTCAAGGGGTTCAAGAGATACAGAGTGGACACGAAACAAACTATTATGACCTTTGACTCCTAAGTGTGACCTTGACCTTGAAGTGAGACATCCAAAACATGCAGTCTGCACATCGTCTCGGTGTGGTGAACATTTGTGTAAAGTTTCCTTGAAATCCTTCAAGGGGTTCAAGAGTTACAGAGCGGACACGAAATTGCTAACGGACAGACGGACACCAGCGTCATAACATAGTACGTCCCTTCGGGCGTATAAAAAGACCTCCTGGAGTTAAAAAAAAACAGAAATCTGTCATCCACCCATGCATCCCATAATATCCATAGAGTATCATCTGCTCATATTTCACAAATTTAAAGCTATTTGCATCACCCTAATGTACTCTCCACTGAGTCATGAGAAAAAAATGAGACTTTGCGATAACCTTTAGACTCTTTTCTATGTCTGTTTTAATTATTTGATCTTGAATTTGAAAACTGCCACATATGCAAAGCAGGACACCCAAAATGGGACAACAATTTAACAACTTAAATAACTTTTTGATACAAGTACATCTTACTTTTTAAAAGTTTTTTGGAAATCTTGTATTTGTTTACGCGAAAACTCCTTGAATTCTGTGTAAGGGTTGAACACAGTACTTTGTGGGGAAAGACTTCCTTCTTCAACTCCTTCATTAATGTTGCATCTCCTTTCTAACTTTTTTGATAGTTCATCTGTTGCCATATTTGGTAGCTCTCTAACTTCGCTAAAACGTCGCTGTAATAGAAATAGAATATGAAATTAACTATCTATCTATCTATCTATCTTCCATATAGTCAAACCCCTGCTGGGGACCTAGACTTTGCGCGTCAACTAGCAAGAATGTTAAAATGAGTAAAAAAGTAGTAGTAAAAAGAAAGAAGGAAAATGGTTAAAAACAGGTTAAAAATAGGGCAGGTGTATTTAAGGTAAGATGTGCTCAATCTGGCTTACAGCCTGACTGAACACTGGCCCATACGAGTTGACAACATCTGAGGGCAAGGCATTCCAATGATATACTGTTCTTGGGAAGAATGAAAATTTATGATAGTTGGATGAGGGTGAAACTTGAACGAATGCCTGGGAATGAGTGGTTCTGGTTCTGGAAGATCTAGTGTTGGGTGTTAGGTAGTCCGGTAGTGGGATGGCGACCTGGTTATGCAAGATGTTATAAAACATAACCAGGCGCTGGTCAATGCGACGGAGTGCAAGGCGTCGCCAATAGCACACTCCCGTATGTAAGGATCTGTGACGTCACCGATAAGGTCTGCTATCTAAAAATAGCACAGGACTCAATTTGCGGACAAACAATCAGTGATTCATTGTACAATAGCATAAGTAAACCATAGATTTTGCATTTTATTCGTTATTTTTGATCAGGTTTCTAGCCTACACATCGCAAACAAATGATTTTTCCACTTTCAATTTCAATAAACTAGCCGAGAAACTATTTTTTTATATCCATGTTAAAAATATCATACCACTTTTTCTTCAATGTATGAAAGGACGATGTTAATGAATGGATGATGTTATTATGTTATTCTGTTCATTTTGTGACACTTTCAGTTCTAAAAAAGAATATTTAGAAAAAAATAAAACAACTCGAGAAAAAATGTATTGGTGCCAAATGGAAAGCGTTAATATTTAAAACAAAAATGTATTTACAGAACAGAAAAAATCAAAGTTGTTCTTCTTGGTTACCGTCATACATTAAAAGTATATTTTTGTAAAACAAAATCTTCCATAAGTGTTTATAAATTTAAAAGATCCACTTGGGAATGTAAAAAGAAATCTTATGATCGCATAATTTAAATTTATTGAAATTTCGAAATATGATAACAACATGTATATTTTAAAGTAAACTGTCATACACATTGTTATTTTCTGCCACATATCTAGTTATTCATTGAAACAATTAACACCTCTGTGATATACATATGTTGTGTTTTATTACAAATGACCTCTTAGTGTGACATGTAGATATCTGACTTTTGGTAGTAATATTTAGATGTTATATAATAAAACATGTTGCTTATCTAATGCAACCCCATTATTTTTTACCAAACCATGCATATATGTATTTTAATAAGGAAATGTTTGATGGACACTGACCACAGCTGACATCCGGGATCCTCATCAAGTTTGTGTCTTGTGTTGTGTGAATCAGTTGTTTAAAAATGAAATACATGTAGTTATTGTAGTTATGATTTTAATTGTACTGATACATTCTTTGAACGTCATGAATCAAAATGATTTAGCATTAAAAGTTTTAACCACACGTGCCCTATGGTGTGTTTCATTCGAAAATATTGTATTTTTTTATTAAGACTGTAGACCGTTCTTCTGATGCAAAATTTTAATAGTATTATTGCAGAATATATATTGAGTAATTTGCATGCAACGTGCTTTTAAACAGTGCTCCTTTTGTTTGCTTAGTCGGCCCGTTTCGAATTGCTTTGTTAAAATTATTTGTCTGTATATTTGGTATTTTTCTTACATTTCCAATATATTTCTTTAATTAGTTATTTTTTTCTCTTTTATTTATTCTGTTAACACGTGCGACAATTTTATACAGGTGGCATGTTACTTTTTTAATTCCCTTCGAAGTTTACTGAGATAGTTAATGATTCGTTATATACAGAAAACGCTCCCTTGTCCGCATTGCGCGCATTGCATTATGGTATAACTACTGTATGTTCTATTAATAGAACACGGGAGTGTGCTATTTAGGGAAGTCAGCATGTTGTCTACACTTGATGTACGGCCGTAATCGCGCTTGGCCCAGCGTGCAGCCCTGCGCTGCAGACTCAAGCTGGTCAATAAGAGTTTCAGGGTGGGGGGACCACACAGTGGAACTGTACTCCAGCTGGGGCCGTACAAGTGTTTTGTATGCATGTGATTTTAACCCTTCTGAGTGCACTTTGATGTTACGTCTTAGGAAACCCAATGTTTGATTTGCTTTTTTGGTGATGTTGTCAATGTGGTCATTCCATGTAAGGTTGTGTGATATAGTTATGCCAAGGTATTTTGCAGATGGTACTGTTTGTAAGATGGTTTTGTGTAAAAGGTACTGTGTTGGTATAGGTGTTTTACGCTTAGTGATCTGTATTACTTGGCATTTAGACGGATTGAATTTCATGTCCCATTTGTTTCCCAGAATTCCAGTTGCTGTAAGTCTTGCTGTAGTAGACTTGAATGGGAAGAGACAGTCTGAGAAAGGTAGATGGCCGTGTCATCGGCAAAGAGTCGAACTTTAGAGTGTTTAACAAAGTCAGGTAGATCGTTGATATAGATAAGAAATAAGAGAGGCCCGAGGACCGAACCCTGGGGAACTCCTGAGGTGACTGGTATGGTGCCTGATGTGGACCCGTTAACTACCACTGACTGTGACCTGTTATCAAGGAAAGCTTTAATCCATTTAAGAGTATGACCCCTTACACCATAGAAATGCAGCTTGTAGAGTAGTTTTTCATGGTTGACCATATCGAACGCCTTTGAAAAGTCAAGGAGTATGAGGTCAACTTGACTTTTCAGGTTCAAGAATTGAAGGATATCTTCTACTAACATTAGTAACTGTGTTTGACAAGACCTCTTTTCTCGGAAACCATGCTGCAATTCATAGAACATATTGTTCTTTGTGAAGTGTTTTGTTATGCTAGATACAATGTGTTCCAGGGTTTTACACAAGATACACTTTCGATTAATAAATATTCTAAGAAATGACAAAAATTGTGAAAATGATTAAAAAATGTACATACGTTTCTGATTTCCTGGTTTGTTGGGAATTCCCATATCACGTGACAAATTATCGGCTGGGTAAATCGTGAAGGGTCGGGTTTTTCCGTAAGCCGTGACTATCCCGGAAGTAAGTTGGAGAAACACCTGCATCACGTGATACTATTGTTAAAAGCCGTGGGAATTACAAAGATGTTTTTGGGGGAAAACGCCGTATTTAAATTGATATTTCGAGTGTAAGTGGTAGTTAAATTTCTCTAAAGCACTATAGTTGCGTACTTATGTAAATTAAATCATATGACATTTATCATTTTGTTATTTATCGAAGTTAATTTTGATTAGGTCTCTGATAACACGATTCGTCCTTACACTGTTTCGTACTATACATACATGTAATTTCCAAAACTAAGAATTTTCTGGTGATTTAAACCTATGTACGTACAGTAAACGATTAACGTTTACCGCGACTACATGGGCATAAAATACTCGCAAGGGTGTCATGCAGTATTTATAGATAGATTGTGACAGGAAAGGCCGTACCGGCGACAGTAACCATCAAAACAAATCAACACCCTTTTCAATATTTACAAATTTATTTACATAAGATGATTATTAACAATGAATAGATATGAAAAGAAAAAAAACTGATTATAAGAAAGAGAAAAAAAAGAAAGTTCAGTATCTCTAGATACAAAAGTTCTTATAGTCCATTCTAATCTGACGTGACACAGGTCTTTAATGTAATTGTGAACTTTAAGTAGCACAAACAAAACATATCTCAAAATCCAGTCCTTTTAAACCGTGAATACGTTGATTCTGTATTGGCTCCCTATGGTGGTAGGTGATTGCATCCCTGAGCTGACTTCAGAGGATAACAAAAATCATCGTCTTTGCGGTTTACGGCACAACCATGGGACGAAAGCTCTGCGCTGGGAATATCACATCCAGGCGAGTGAAGACAAGTGAACCTCGGGCATTGTACTTCCGGGTTATGACATCACCAGGAAAAATCGTCTGGCGGAAGAAGCTAAAATATATAACATATGGTAAGCACCATAGCAAAACAAATAAGTCAGGGCATAAAACTGCTCCTTTGGGTACACCATACCTCCGTAGGCTCCCATAAATAGTACGTGCTACTTATACAAAACATATGTGCTACTAAGTTCATACGTCACATGATTAAAATACGTCACTTATTACTTCCATTATTACAAAGATTACTTACTTAAAAGACTAAAGTTAAAGTATGAAAAAGATATGAAAAGTATATGATGAAACATTATAGATACGGATATGATAAACTGCAGCTATTATTTACAACTACAAATTAACAAAATTCAATATAAATCAAACGTTATATGATAGTTGGCATCCATATAATATCAAATGCCATACACTAAAACGGACATTGTATGTGTATGCAATAGACTGTCACACAATTTCATATTACAATAATATATACATGGTACTAGACTTGCCATATAGATTTATACATAACAATACAATGCAGTAATGGCGTTCCATAATTAACAAAATGTTTGACATAAGTTTTTGAAACAAAGTACTTTATAAATATCATGTTACAAATTTCAGTACAAATCTAACATCTTATATAAACGAAACGTTTAGACTCCTCTTTCGAAATAATTTACAAAAGTCTGAAAAATTTAATAAATCATCCTGACATACCGAAACTAGCCAAAATCATGTGCCGAAAAGTAAATGTTACAGAATTCTGTAGAATGCACAAAAATTTACCAAATAAAAATCGTAATGCAAAAATCATACAAAATCTAACAAATAAATTTCTTACCTCGATCGAGCATAAGTTTCTAGCAAGAAAATAATTCAGACATAGATTCGTCTATAAAGTCGGAATGTGGTGTGCGCAAGGCATATCTAGTCCAGTCTATTTAAAGGATAATGTCCCGCCAAATACTAAATTTCATGGGATTCACGGTTAAGCCGTGAGCTCCGACTATTGTCATTTTCACGGGATTCACGATATAGCCGGGAAATCTAACTACTTTGGCGCGAATTTAAATTGACAATTTGAGGCCCATTATAGTGGTTTTGGGGATAAAAACATAAATTACTGAAGTTTATAAAATATCAACTTTCTTATTACTGAACAGAATTTAATGAAATTTACATGGAAATTTAAGTTATGAAATACAGAAAAATATGAGAGGTATTTCATGCGTGAAATCTGACATTTACCTCAATAACTCAAAAATTTACAAAAAGATGATGCAATACCTGCATTTACACTACAGATAAAATAAGGCCCGTATGTCAATTTGTGACATAGATAGATAGATATGCACAAGTGATAAAACCAATAACTTTACATGAATGTGTCCTTATCCTCCTTTAATTTTTAGGGACGGGTCAATCGGCACAACGGTCTTGCTGATTATTTTTCTTATTTGCACAGCGATCGTGCCAATTAATATTCTTATCCGTACAACAGATGTTTTGGTAGGGTTTCTATTTTTAGCATATCAAAGGTAGAGTCTATATCGTAGTTAAAAAGTAGCTAAGACATTAAATCAATAGACATTGCTTGAAATTAAAAATAAAGTGTTCCTTGATAAATCACATAGCGGTACCCATTTGGTTTTTCTTACTAAGCTCAAAACTTGTGATGGACCCAGATTAATGCTTTTTTTGATACAATTGTCAAATTTTCATCAGTTAAATATATATGTGAAATTCAAAGTTGGCACTGAAGTCGATATTACAACAAAATATGCATACAAGTAAGGACTGCCACATTTGCAATCTTGCCTACGTATATTTCAAATGCCGAGATTGAGTAGAGATAAACGCTGTAACGCACGGTACGGTCCTCTGAAAACGTGTGTGTACATTGCAAAGTTTACTAGTGATTGATAAACATACCCCCGTTTGAGAGATACTACAGACTAGTGATATTATGAAGATTAAATGAGTTTCTTTGGGATTAAGCCATTCAAACATGAAAAATTTAGCTTTTTTTTTTAAACACCTCCTACACAGTCATTACCAATATTTTACTCAGAAAAATCGTCCCCTGCATTCATTTCATGATTTTTGGATAACCCGATTTTTTGTCCGGATAATCTTTTCAGGTATAGTGAAAGCTTGTGGCCTTATGTAAATTGAGCCCACAGGACGAAACCATTGCCTAAAAGTTGGTCTTTCCAGGGAAATATGGACAATTAAATGCCTATCTTACATAAATTTTGCTATTTCTAGCACAGTTGTCGAGGATGATCTGAGAAACTACGAAGAATTGAAAAAAAATCGAGATATACATGTGAAAAATAAATTATCAGTGATCAGCATGAGCCATAATTTATCTTCATTTGCAAGTTAAAATTAAAAAAACTGGTAAACAATTTTCTTACCTTGGTGTTGGTTTTGCACCTTAAAATTCATACTACTCATGCGTTCTGCACCTTCTAACCGCACTGAATGATTGGACTCGGTGCATATTGCAAGTTGCAACTTGTTAACTAGGAACATCACGCTTCACCTTCAAGCAGCACATTTTGCAGTCAAACTTATATATAGGACATTGTTATAATTATTGAATGGTCTAGTGATTTAAGGCTTTGAGTAACAAGAAAACCAATTAGCTGAGTTAGTAGAGCACCTGACTTGCAAGTACGGGAGGCAAGGGTTCAACTCCTACACTGGGCAGATGTTTTTCTTATGAAAAGTATAACATTGGCAACAAGTTGCAAGCTACAGTGCCCAAATTATGTTTGCAAGGGCAATACTCTGTTGGAAGCTGAACAGTTGATGCTTCATCCTGTCATTCCACAAAAAGGTTTAAACCTTCAGTTAAAGTGAGGAGCAAAGCAGTGATTACAGTTTTCTGAACGACCAGAAGCACGGATAGCTCAGTTGGTAGAGCACCTGACTTGCAAGCAGGGGTCATGGGCATGTTTTTATTGTCGAGCTCGCTTGTGGAAGCCAAGACATAGTTGTCAAAATGGCTGTTCGGTGTATGTGCGTGTGTCTGTCTGGATTTGTTTGTCCGGACCATAACTTTGACATGCATGGAGCAATCTTGTTTATATTTGGCAAGAATGTTAACCTTAGTGAGACAGAGTGTCATGTACAAACCCCAGATCCCTATCTCAAAGGTCAAGGTCACAGTTAGAGGTCAAAGGTAGTGTCAGATCTTGTTCGGCGCTTAACTTTGACATGCATTGAGGAATCTTGTTTATATTTGGCAGGAATGTTTAACTCACTGTGTCGGAGTGTCATATGCAAATCCCAGGTTCCTATCTCAAAGATCAGGGTCACATTTAGGGGTCAAAGCTCGGGCTGGAAATGTTGCCCGTAATCTAGTTCATAACTGTACAAGATTTAGAGATGCCCTCCCTTCTTATAGAGATGGCAAATACATGTACCTGATCATAATATTTATCAGTCATCCAGATTTATAAGCTTTATTCAGTTAAGCTACACATTTTGAAGACAAGTTCTACATAGAGAATTCAATAGGTACCACTGTCTGTCTTGTGTTACCTCCAATACTGTTGTTTCTTGATTGATTACTAAGTTGAGTCTCAATCTGACTAAAGTACATCTCCAATTAACGCTACGCACATTGGATCTGAAGACGTGCTATTGATTATTATGACAGCCTCGTTCTGACAACCCTTCCACTACCCAATCAGAGCCTTACTTTAACATTTTGTATGTGAAAGTAAAAGTTTAAAAAATCTATATTTAGCCTGGGTTTTCATATTTACAACTTGGTCACGTAAGGTGTCAGACAGCCGGTTAGCTCAGTCGGTAGGGCACTCGCCCTGTAAACGAGGAGTCCTTGGTTCGAGCCAGGACTGCACATTTTTCTCACCCTTTGACTTCGACGCTATTTTGTTGGTTCAGTCAAATGCTTGTTAAAACAAGTCGTCTGACTGGTTCAAATAAAAGCTGATTTGCGAAAATAAAAATTGCAATATCGGAAATCCAAAATATACAGAAGATGAATGTGAATGGGTCATTCTCAGATCTTCGTTAAAGGGAATTCCTATAGTTTTTTTATGCGCATCTTTCTGCACAGCTGACACTTTCTATGGAAAACTGAAGTAAAGTCAACATTTGTTGAAACATGTGACAAAGAATCTTAAATATGAGGAATCTTGAATGAAATAACATTTTTGATAAGTTTTTATCAGTAATCAAATGGTGATACAAGTTTATGTTATATTGACAAGTATCATGCCTGACAGGTATCTTGCCATTTTTAGCTCATCTGATTTTTTGAAATAAAATGATGAGTTATTGTCATCACTTGAGCGGTTGTCGGCGTCGGCGTCGGCGTCGGCGTTGCCTGGTTAAGTTTTATGTTTAGGTCAGCTTTTCTCCTAAACTATCAAAGCTATTGCTTTGAAACTTGGAATACTTGTTTACCATCATAAGCTGACCCTGTATTAGCAAAGAAACATAACTCCATCTTGCTTTTTGCAAGATTTATGGCCCCTTTTGTACTTAGAAAATATCAGATTTCTTGGTTAAGTTTTATGTTTAGGTCAACTTTTCTCCTAAACTATCAAAGCTATTGCTTTGAAACTTGGAATACTTGTTCACCATCATAAGCTGACCCTGTACATCAAGAAACATAACTCCATCTTGCTTTTTGCAAGATTTATTGCCCCTTTTGGACTTAGAAAATCAGTTTTCTTGGTTAAGTTTTATGTTTAGGTCAGCTTTTATCCTAAACTATCAAAGCTATTGCTTTAAAACTTGCAACACTTGTTCACCATCATAAGTTGACCCTGTACAGCAAGAAACATAACTCCGTCCTGCTTTTTGCAAGATTTATGGCCCCTTTTGGACTTAGAAAATATCAGATTTCTTGGTTAAGTTTTATGTTTAGGTCAACTTTTTCTCTTAAACTATCAAAGCTATTGCTTTGAAACTTGCAACACTTGTTCACCATCATAAGCTGACCCTGTACAGCAAGCAACATAACTCCATCCTGCTTTTTGCAATAATTATTGCCCCTTTTGGACTTAGAAAATCATTTTCTTGGTTGAGTATTATGTTTAAGTCAACTTTTCTCATAAACTATCAAAGCTATTGCTTTAAAACTTGCAACAGTTTTTCATCATCATAAGTGGACACTGTACATCAAGAAACATAACTCTATCCTGCTTTTTGCAAGAATGATGGCCCTTTTTAGACTTAGAAAATCATGGGTAGGACAATATTTCTATTACACTAAAAAAAATCAGATGAGCGTCAGCACCCGCAAGGCGGTGCTCTTGTTATACGCCCGTTTGAAAAACGGGACGTATTATGGGAACGCCCCTGGCGGGCGGATGGGCAGGCGGCGTCCACAGACCTTGTCCGGAGCATATCTTCTACATGCATGGAGGGATTTTGATGAAACTTGGCACAGTTGTTCACCATCATGAGACGGAGTGTCATACGCAAGAACCAGGTCCCTAGGTCTAAGGTTAAGATCACACTTAGAGGTCAAAGGTCAAATTCAAGTATGACTTTGTCCGGAGCATATCTTCTTCATGCATAGAGGGATTTTGATGAAAGTCATTCTCGCATACCAGAGGTCTACCGTGGTTCCCCGGATGAACCTCTGGCACATTTCACCGATATTTGTGGTTTGGTTACATTACAGGTAAAACGTTTCAGCCAATCAGCGTCGTTTCGCGACAAAATGTAGCGAACCAATCAAAATCGTCCGTGAAAAGCGTGACCGCGTCCTTTCATATCGATGCCAACTTACGAGGAATATTATTATTTTTTCAGGTAAATTTCTTAACATCGAATAACAGAAATAAATCTTTATTAATCGCAATCATGGAATATCGCCTTTATCCATCGTTAGCAACTACCTTGCTTACATATTGTTTGAAATTTCAATTCGGCGTGCCAAATAGCGGCGAACAATGATTGGCTGAAACTTCTCCCGGTAGTAATTACGAGTGCGCATGCTCACCAAATAAACGACAGAAATAAATCAGAGGTTCGTCTCGGGATTTTGACGAACATCTGATGGATGAGAATGATGAAAGTTGGCACAATTGTTTATCATCATGAGACGGAGTGTCATGCGCAAGAACCAGGTCCCTAGTTCTAAGGTCAAGGTCACACTTAGAGGTCAAAGGATACAAGAATGAAAACTTTGTCCGGAGCATATCTTCTTCATGCATAGAGGGATTTTGATGAAAGTTGGCACAATTGTTCATCATCATGAGACGGAGTGTCTTGCGCAAGAACCAGGTCCCTGGGTCTAAGGTCAAGGTCACACTTAGAGGTCAAAGGATACAAGAATGAAAACTTTGTCCGGAGCATTTCTTCTTCATGCATGGAGGGATTTTGATATAACTTGGCACAAATGTTCACCACCACAAGACGGAGTGTCATGCGCAAGAACCAGGTCCCTAGGTCTAAGGTCAAGGTCACACTTAGAGGCCAAAGGTCAGATACAAGAATGACTGTCCGAAGCATTTCTTCTTCATGCATAGAGGGATTTTGATGTAACTTGGCACAATTATACACCATCATGAGATGAAGTGTCATGCGCAGTTCCCTTCTTTAGAATTACTTCCCTTTGTTGTTACTATAAATAGCCTATATTGTAACTTTTTCATTACTAGACGTAGGGAAAAATCGAGACCACTTTTCTGTAGTACAACATGCATGTTACATCCAATTTTGAGGTGTATTTTGACCAATCTCTACCTGGTAAGGATTTTTGTGTGGACTTAAAAAAAAAACATTTTGTATTTTTTTTTTTTTTTTTTTTTTTTTTTTAAAGATTAACTTCCCTTAGTTGTTACTATAAATAACTTATATTGTAACTTTTTTATAATTGACCTACAACATAGTTGTTACTTTCTAATTTTAGGTGTATTTTAAGGTATCTCTACCTGGTAAGGAGTTTTTTTGTGGACTTAGAAAAACAAAAGAATTACAATGATTACTAAACAACCACAAAATTAAAATTACATCTGCAAATACAGGTGCTAGAGTAAATAAATTTGCTGTGACGGGCGTATATTGTGACATTCTGGCACTCTTGTAGTGGTTGTGTTTTCACATTGCATTTTAGTAAAAGACAGTGTTGCTCATATAATGTAAGATAATTGACTTAGTACTGATAAGACAATATTACCTTTCAGATTATTTAGTATTCAATTTAAGGAAGAATTAAGAATTTTTAAAACTTTTTTTTAACTTTCTAGCAGACATACATGTAATCAATTGGCAAGGTTAGCGCCATTTTCCGTCCGAAGAGGTGTTGTATTCTAGCGGTCTTAACAAAAAATTTAGCCTGGTGAGCCATACATTTTTAGCTATTTTTATGCTCACAATACAATTATCTATACACAAGAAAAACAGGAAAAAATTCTATGAAAGAGTTTTTTCAAAATCTAAAAAGATACTCTTCACTATGGGTATTTTTTATTGAAAAAAGTTCGAAAAAGTGAATATGAAACAATATTCTTTTTTTAATTATTGTAAGGATATTGAAGATATAGTATTACAAATATGATTATGATATCAAATAAGTATTAATAAGTCTGTAAAAAGAATAAACATTATTGTGCTGTCTTGATGTATATTTTGGTTGGTATTTATACAAAACGCAGAAAATTATGAAAATGTTGAAAAATTGCTGGCAGTTTCAGCAACAGTGGGTGTGTTCAAAACAATTTTTCACAAAAACAAGCCTGGTGACCCATTGTTTTTATTTGTTCATTGTTTTCAGCACAAATTTTCCTATCATATATGTGAATTTTAAAAAATTCTATGAAAGGAAAAAAACTATAGGAATTCTCTTTAAGAAAATCAAGTATTTCAGTCAGATTGATTTATACAGTCTTCAACTTGGAAAACAACAGTAATTACTTATTTTAAAACCATTATTTTGATGGATTTTTGGTGAATTCAAACCTTTCATGATATGTTTTATGAAGTTTGTTGAAAATAATGATTTTTGAAATTAAGTTAAATTCATAAATGTAAAAAATGTTGATCATGGCAACTTGAAAAATAGGGGGAAAAAAACAGCCTCAGTTAAAACAACTCCGTCTCATGAACCACTTGATGAATCTTCAACAAACTTGGTTTGTAATGTACATCCTTGCATGAATCTTTTTCACGGTTTTAGCTCACCTTTTACTCAAGTTATCATAACTGTTATGCTAAATTGTGATGTACTCTTGTGTTGGTTGTGCATAGTCCTTAGTACGTCATCAACAATTTTACTGTTAACACACAAGAGGTCACAGTTTTTGTCCAGGCTTAATGAAAACTCAGAATGTTTTCTTAGGCTTTAAAAAAAATTGTTTGTTTCGGGTAACATGCCCCCCAAAAAATAGGGTAGGGTAGGGTAGGTAGAAAAATCTGGATTTTTATTTTACAATGAAGAAAGAGCAACACAAACAAAAAGTATAAAAGATAGAGAAAATATCTTTCTTTTTTTCAAATGCCATACAAACATTTAGGATCGCAGAAAATTTTTAGGGTGGGTTAGGATATTTGAATGTTTTCCTTATTTAGGCAATGCCATAGGAAATAAGAAATATAAACTTCAAGTAGGCACTATCTATTTTATATATATATATGTGTAGTTAACTGCTTCAAAGTGCACATGATTGTGCAGTCTAGAAAATAATTACTTAAGGACGTATGCTAGAATTTGGAGCGAAATTTTTCCCAATAACAGAATTTCTTCAAACTTTGGATATTGAAGGACAGTCATCTAAGAAACAAAAATATGCAATAAAAATCATAGGTCACCGGCATTGAAAAAGAGTTATCTGCCCTTGAAAACGGCATTTCCCCTAAAAATGAAGGGCAGATAACTCTTTTTCAGTACCGGTGACCTATTTTTTATTGCATATTTTTGTTTCTTAGATGATTGTCCTTCAATATCCAAAGTTTGAAGAAATTCTGTTATTGGGAAAAATTTCGCCCATCTCATATACAGGGAATTCTAGCGTACGCCTTTAATATATTATCTTTTTTCTTTAATTAAAGTGTTATTTGAGCCAAAAGAAAATATCCTGGGTAAAATAGTTGGAAAAATTGGAGATAACTCTGCTTAAACTTTAATATTTGTTGGTCAGGCCTTTTTAAGGCTTAAAGATGCAAGTGTCAAACACACATGTTTCAGTACTGTGAAAATCATTTTAAGTTCATTTGAGTGAGCAGGAAACTTTGTGGTTTTTGTCAAATACAGCTGTTTCTTTAATATGAGAAGAACTTGTTCTCCTCCCTCAAGCCATCTTTAACCTGATAAGATATTAATAAAGTTAAATTAATTTATCACATTATAGCCATGAAATATGTGTTTGCCTAACATGTCCAAATTAAGAAATAATTTATAGCAAAACAGTGCTTTATCACTATTTATACACGATGGGCGGTTATACGTCGGGCATAATAATTTCACGAGGGCGCAGCTCAAATTATTGAGAATTATTCATCAAAGCGAATAACTAATTCTGTATGTGTATAAATTAATCAAAACATTTGTGCAATGTGACATTTCGTTAAAAACATGTAATTAAGTAAAATATTTCATAAAATTTGAAAGCGCTATTTCTTGATGCGTACATGTGGCGCTAAATATCACGTTGACGTGACGTCAGCATAACATCGTTGTGATAATTAAAGCATTGTTAGCCATATTAAAATGAATAATATTGTTAGTAATTCTTGATTTTCAGTTTATCATATATTTTGCTTATTTGCATAGTGACCTTACAAATTAAGTTATGCAGATAATTGAAATCTCACTCCTCCATTCTTAGCATTTCTGCATTTTCTAATCAACCCATATCCTTGGTATGCTGAGTTTTTTTCTCACAGGAACTTACTGATTGCCCCTCAAATTATACTCATTTATTTACTAAGTAATCCCCTCATTTCTGCTCAGTAAAACTTTATTACCCCTCGCATGACATTGTCATATATTAACAGGCCCCTCTAGTTATAAGTCTGCATTTGCACCATGCAATGCTTTAATTACTATCTTTCAAGTCTTCTTGATTGCCCCTCTCTACTCACTTACTCACAAGTATTTATAAGTACTTGCCTAACAAAGGCCACTCATCTTTCAACTTGCACAATATTAAATTTACTTTCCTCTTTAAGTTTAACGTGACAACTCTCACAGATCAGTATTTCTATGCTGAACATTTTACCTACCAAATTATCATCTATATAAATTATATAGACAGACTCTCACATGACAAATATATTTTTAATCACTTCCACAAAACCAGACAGCTCACACTAAATTTCTTCACTAATCAGCCACAACCACCCAGCTTTCATTTTCACAAAGTATTGAACATATTGACCACCCCTCACATTTCCAATACACAACAACAACAGCCTCATGTATGTAGGATGTGTCAGATATTTACAATATCTCTGTGACTCTGCTATGCAGCAATCAATAGTCCAGCAGTAACTGTTGTTCTAAAACATGGATGTATCAATACTTGCCAACATAAGGTAACAGTTTCCTTATTGTTTTATTAATTAATGTATAGAAGCACTGTAATTGATTCAGAGATTGATAGTTTGCCTAAATTTGGGTGCAAAATATTTTATATGGCTTTTACAAGGTTGGCCTTATATTCAGTTTTCAGTGGTTGATGCACTCAGTTACTGATAACATGCAGCTAGTGGTGTAGCTTAGTTGAAACACTGATGTACATTAAAAATTTAAATTGTGATTTAGAGAGTAGGGGTGAAAGGTGGCCGCTAGTGACATTCTGTTCATCCCCGCACATTAATTGACATCATACATGTAGCTACCTTCTAGTGACATATTATCATAATATGTAAGGTTAAACCTCACTGGATGCTAACACTGGTTACACACCTGGACTACTGGACACCCATAGATCATGGCACACAGTGGGACTGGTGCTTTTATAAAACCTATACTTACATGAAGATTGTACTTCTCTAGAAATGTTGTGATGAAACATGGATTGTTCTAAATGTAAAAACTGCCAATTTTTGTGGTAAATACCAGTTTTGCAGAACATTGATTAGAACAGTATGGGGTACCATTTCAATGTTATTCCTGTTTTGAAGTTCATTTATGAATATCATTTAATTCATGTTCTGAAATAATATCTTAAATGCTTTTAAAGATGTCACAAAATCATGTATAGGTAGTATTTCCTGAATTCAAACCTTAACCACGCTGCGGCAGAGTGGTTATGGTCAGTACTCACTGACTTCGAATCACATGACCCTCACTGATGTGGGTTTGAGCCTCACTCTTGACATTGAATTCTACATGTGAGGAATCCATTCAGTTGGGTGGTTCTACCAGGATACCCGCTCAAGATGAAATAATGTACAGAGGGGCACCTGGGATCTTCCACCACCATCAAAGCAGGAAAGTCGATCACCACAGTCAGTACAACTTTAATTTTATTTAATGATATCCAAGTATACATAAATACATTCTGAATTAAATTTAATGATATTTAAAATGATAATAGTATGATATCCAAAGTTCCAAACATCATCAATTTACATAAATAGAATTAAGGATGTCATATAATAAATCTGTTTTGTAAAATCACTAAATCTATTTGATATCTTAAAGTAAGTTTTTCATTTTTTAGTATCTGTAATTCAGTTTGATGATATTGTTAATTATATTGTTTGTTATCCATAAAGAAAATGAATTTTTGTTATCATACTATGAGATATTTTTTCGTAATATTTAATGTATTTTTTAGATATCATAAAATGAATTTAAGATATCATTAAACCCAATAAAGGAAATGAAGAATTGTTCCTATTTATAGATATCTAATATTCTGTTTTCACAATATACATTTATGTTAATTAGTGCTATCATTTAAAATACACTATATTTTTTTGAAATCAAAAAATACATTTAATGATAACATTAAATGAATTGAGGATATCAAAAAATAGTGAATAATTAAAAAAAACAGCATGACCATGAAAACCAATTATCTGTTGAATGTAATTAATATGCAAATCTATAGCGGTGACTGGTGAGTTTGAATTTTAGAAAATGACTAGGATTTAAATTTTTCAGTGCTTAAATTCTATATCGATATTTCATCAGAGACAGATACTATGAAAACATTGTATTTTGTTGACATCAAATTTTATAATTCTTCCAGTTATCCTGGTTATAGATCATGGAAGTAAACGAGAAATTGAAATTGGCCTTTGTCTCATTTCGTGGATTTTGTATTGCAGCACACCAACAAAATTAGTGCTCCCACTAACAGTTATGGTTTTATATTACATTTAATCATAACTGTTCTCACCTGTAATTACCTATGAAAGCACTGTCCTCATGCTGACCTTTCTGCTCTCCTCCATGTATCAAGTAGTTGCATTTTTCTCAAGCAAGAGTTGCTAACAACAGAGAACCTCAGAAAGCTGACAGCTGTTTCTTATGTATATTGCATGTTTAGCATGCATTAACTGTTGGTATTTGACACTGATAGCCAAAGCTTTCAGACCTGACTCACCCTCTTTGTTAGATATGTCTGTTTTCTTACTAAAGAATGAAAATGTTATTGTTTAGATGTAATGCTGCCACAAAATTAATGCAAGTTAGTATATATCAGTCTGCTTTTTAATAGAAAAACATGTGATAATTATGTTGTATTGTTTTTTATCCTTGTATATTCAGTCATTAATAATGATGTCTGCAGGGCCAAAGAATCACCCACTTATATTTTTTTTCATGAATTTGTTTTTTTACAGCAGTTTTTCTGTTATTGTTGCTACGGGTATTTTTTTGTTTTTTTTTTCAATTTTCCATTGATTGAATTTAAGAATTAAGAAACATGTTTATTATTATTGTTGCATTGTCATTTTGTTTGAATTCTTTTGAAAATTAGATAATTTTAAAGAGAATTTTTGTAATAGATTGAATATTAAAGCTACAAGACTGCATATGTCTTGTCATGATCAGGAGTAAACTTTGTAATACCAAGTCTTTTTAATAAAATAAAACAAATCTAATCATATTTTATTAGTGTATGCCTTTGAAAGAAGACTTCAAAACTGGTGTAATTTGCTGAAAATTGATCTTTTTCAACCCAGATGGCTAAAGTCAGTCCAATTATGTTACATTTTAGTGGGGTAATAAAAGTTTTATATCTGAACTTCAATTTATTTAAACCAATTTAGAAAGAGGTTCCCAGGCCTTTGATAGTAATTATTCATAACAGTCGAGAGCATGCTCCATTTCAGTAAAATTGCTGTGCAAGTCTTGCGGGGGTTTTTGAAACAATTAAAAAAAACCTCTGCCTTTAGAAGAAGAAAATGTTCTGCCTGTGCAGTAGCAGTTGTAAGAGAGTAGGTGTGTTGGTGTGCTACTGGTGTAATTTGTCAGGTGAAATGATGATAACCTTTGTAATGAAGCCTGCCACATTTACTCAGCTTCCATGGGAAATATTGTAAAACATATGTTTCTGGAATCTCTGTTTTATTGTTTACTGGGCAAAACTTCCAGCTCTCCCATTTCTTTGTTGAGTATTTTGTCCTCTTTTACCATTTTCAAAGTTGATTGATTGATGATTTAAGGAGTAAGTTCTGATATTACCGGTATTAATGGTATATAATGTGAATGGTCAAGAGTGCAACAACAGACATTTGAGTCTGAAAACTCACAGTTTACAGTGGATGAACGGAGAATACTGTGATGACCTAAGGCCAAGGTATAGTGCCCCATCCATAGTTTGGGGATCAGGGTTGTTGCATGTGGTTAATTTAAGATTACAACAAAAGTTGAGACTGGAAACAGAGTTTCTGATCAATAACTGGAAAATTCTTGCGTCTTTGGCCTTGAAACAGGTTGAAAAAAGATACAGTGGATAAAACAAAAGCCCTGATTTTGGGTTCTTTCCATCAGAATTCAAGGTCAAAACCCTTAACTCTTTAAATGCCCAATAGCATTAGCAGTGTTGTTATGCCCACGGAATCAACTGATGCGGGAGGCATATAGTGATTGACCTGTCTGTCCGTACGAAGTTAACCAAATGGGACCGTTTTGTCTAGCATCAATATCCCTTTAATTACTAGAATGACTGGATACTAATGCAGATGTAACCTGTGACCATTCCTCATCTTCAAACATCACCTGACCTCAGTTTGACCTTGACCTTGAACTTGACCTCATTTTGGACTAAAGTTGCTTTGTATCGACAAGGATGCCACTGGGGGCATCAAGCACTTATTGAACAAATATCGTTGTGGGGTTTTTTCAGTTCTAGGTAGATGGTGGCAGGACTCGATGTAATGACTGAAATAAAGGGAAATCACATCATAATATGATGAAAAAAAAAAATGAAGAAATTAACTTGAATGTCCATTATTGTTTTAATTGTTTAAAATGGTATAGTTAGTATATATGCACTGATTTCATGGTTTGAGTTGAAAATACGAATGTGTATATAAAAAAAGCTTTATGTAAAGAAAGACTTACCTAATGTCCTTTGATTAAGAAGATATCATTGGTTAATTGATGTCCTGAACATTTTATATTGACTAGAAACTTCGTATGTTTTATGCATTAATATTTGAAGTATTTAAACTATGCTTATTTTTATTACATTCTTTCATAATAGAAGTTTAAGCAAGTAGAAAACAACAGACTTGTTTTATATTGTCTGTAATGCATTGTTATGCTCAAAACTGATTTTAGTGTGCCAAGCACAAGGTATCTGCCAAAATATTCCATCATAATATTATGCGTGCTCAACATGAAAATTGCTGGCACTGATTGTAACATGGTCATGATTTCCCTTATCTTGTCAGGGTTTTCCCACCTTCTTAACAGGCTCCTTTCCCGCAAAAAAAATTCTTTAAATCATGCAGTTTACCCTCAAAATTGACATCACATCAGATTTTTTATTCCCCTTTTCCCAACTACTGAACTATTTTCCCCCCAAATCACAAGCCTGGACCCCTTCCCTTCATGGTTAAAAAAAAATCCAGCTTGTTTCAGTTTCCATTGTCCTCAGACAGTAATTGAATTAAACTTTACCCTGAAAGTCAAGATCTAAAGCATTTAAATTCTGGTCCATGCACTGGAAATTTCTGAGATGCTCCTGAATGCCTCCCACCTAACTAAGAGGCCTGTACTGGTTCTTCCCTGAAAAGACGGCTTTGGATGTATCAGTGCTGTACACCGGGAACCTTAAGGAATTGGACTGTCTATTCGCAAAGAGCTAGGCTAAGTTATCTTGACAGGCCTGTATCAAAAAGGATTTCTCTCTCTCTGTTCTGGTCAGATCACTCTGTGTCTGTTCTAGTATAGGATAATTTGGCGCCCTGAGTGGCTGCATTTGCTATATGTAAAGCACCTTTGAACGTGTTTGTCTTGAAAAGGGTGCTTTATAAAACTGCAGGTATAATTATAGTAAATATAATAATAATGAAACAAAATTAAATCTGGTTTGGGGAAAGTTCTCACCTGATAGACTGGCACTTTAAAAAACAATATCCATAGCAACTAAAAATCATAATTTGAAGCTCGGACATTAATAGCTACTTGCTAACAGGCTTAGAAGGAAAAGGTTAAGCAACTTCCTATGAAAAGTGTTCTTCACGTGTAAGTCTTTCTAGTATCACTTAAACTACTACAAAATAGTCTAGTTATGCCCCCCACTTCAAAGAAGGAGGGGTATATTGTTTTGCAGATGTCTGTCAGTCGGTCAGTATGTAGACCAATCCTTTTCCGAATTATAACTCAAGAACACTTTGGCCTAGGATCATGAAAGTTGATAGGGAGATTGGTCATATAAGCCAGCAGATAACCCCTATTGATTTTGAGCTCAGTAGGTCAAAGGTCAAAGTCACAGTGACCTAGAACAGTGAAATGGTTTCCGGATGATATCTCGAGAATGCTTAAGTCTATAGGTCAAAGGTCCGGACGATAACTCGAGAACGCTTAAGCAATAGGTCAAAGGTCAAGGTCACAGTGACACGGAACAGTTAAACAGTTTCTGGATGATAACTCAAGAATGCTTTGGCCTAGGATCATGAAGTTGACAGGGAGATTGGACATAACCAGCAGATAACCCCTATTGATTTTAAGGTCAGAGGTCAAGGTCACAGTGGCCCTGAACATTTAAACAATTTCTGAATGATAACTCAAGAACACTTGGGCCTAGGATCATGAAAGTTGATAGGGAGGTTGATCATGACAAGCAGATGATCCCTATTGATTTTGAGGTCAGTTGGTCAAAGGTCAAGGTCACAGTGACCCAGAACAGTTATATGGTTTCTGGACGATAACTAGAGAATGCTTGTGCCTAGGATAATTTAACTTGATAGCGAGGTTGATCATGACCAGCAAATGACCTCTATTTATTTTAAGGTCAGTAGATGAAAGGTCAAGGTCACATTTACCCAGAATAGTAGAACTTTTGTATACAATGACCAAATAATTTCTGTTCCTTGTGCAATTAATGAATGCATCAACAGAGCTCCAGATAAGATTTTAGGTTAAAGGGTATTTTACCCCCTAGTTTTTTTTTCAAAGGGTATTTTACTCCTAGATGTTTTTTCAAAAAGGTATTTTAGAATTCTAAATGGTTTTTCAGAATTCGAAATCATTTAAAAGGGTAATAATAATAACTGTTTTTTTTGTATAATTTTCTGATATTCATGTGCTCCGCTGAAGTGCCTTTGTCGACCAGTGCTGTTTTCCTGAATATTTTTGAGCCTTCATTCAAATAGTTTTAACATTTTGTTTATTGCATACATTACATATTACACTACATCTTAATTTTAGTTACTGACCACTGTGATATATCAACAGCCAGTGATACTTTGACTGTCAATGTTTTTTCAGAAACACCAACATGTATGTGCTTCGGCTTTTTCAACAGTTACCCATTATATATCATAGATCACGTGCTTAGCGATAGGCATTGTCCGAGTCATCTCTTGTCACACACTAATATACTTGAAAAAGAAAATGGCATTATTTTACGATATCGTTTGCGTTTGCTTTTATGAGACACCATTTTGTTTGTTGTACTCAATTACAAAAAGGATGTGCTTGATTTACAATAAAATTGGATTACGCACTTAAATCGAGTAAAATACATATCCCGTTTTTTCAATGCGTATCAGTACGCGTAGGTTTGATTTTAAATGTGTTTTTTGTAAATTTCAAAACGTATTTACGCAAATACGCATCTTATCTGGAGCCCTGCATCAAGGTGGGCATTTCGTGTTGTACGAGCTCTTGTTTGACAGCATTTAAGGGCCTTTAAACAGCTTCTTTTAGATAGCTTACATAGAGTTTGGTACATAATGTTTTAGAGCAGGTCCTGGTGCATATTGTAGATAGAATATGGTACATACTTCAAGTGTTTTCAGCAAATATTTGCATTGACACCAAAGTAATAATTTGAGGCCATAATTATGTTACTTTATGGAATACATTGAATGTATTGTTGTAGAATCTATGCAATAATACTTGACCCAATGTTTGACTTTTAGGTGTTTATATTAACTTAAGAAAATATTTCTATTACAGTTGATATTTGAAGTTGTTTAAATATGCAGATCCATATTTTACAATGTACATAGGCTCAAACTCCTATTTAACATTTTGTCACTTAAGGCAAATCAAAAATAATTATAAAGTTTTTTTTTGTACTTTTTAATGCAAATGGATCAAAATGGGAATTGAAAGCTCTTATTATAATCATACACATTTTGTGCTGAAGAATTTATTTTTATTAAAACAACAATCTTGTGAATGATTTCTATAAGTAAGTTAATTTATTTGGAAAGGACATTAAACTAGGATTTAGATAGAACATTTACCTGGCCTTTTAAGTTTAATCTCCTTTAACCAGATCTAAAAGTTCACTGGCCTTACACCGTAAGATCAGTTTAATTAAAGAAAGTGTACACATTGTTTTATTAGCTATATATACTGGAGATACTCAATTCTTTCTTATCTGGAAGTATTTTTGATTCCAAATTGTTGGTAAATATAATTTTGTATAATTGTAAACGTTTAAAATGATACTATTGTTTTATATGAAGTATATTAACTTCATCTGTAAATAATTTTATTTCCTAGCATGTTGAAAGCACTCCAGAAATTTACTCTTAATTTGATAGGATTTAAGCTTCTTTACACCTTCAGTATGTTTTTAGCTCACCTGAGCAATGCTCAGGTGAGTTTTTCTGATCGCTCGATGTCCGGCGTCCGTCGTCCGTCGCCTGTCGTCCGTCGTCTGTCAACATTTAGCTTGTGTATGCGATAGAGGCTGTATTTTTCAATTAATCTTCATGAATATTGGTCAGAATGATAACCTTGATGAAATCTAGGCCAAGTTCGAAAATGGGTCATCTCGGGTCAAAAACTAGGTCACTAGGTCAAATCAAAGAAAAACCTTGTGTATGCGATAGAGACTGTATTTTTTATTTAATCTTCATGAATATTGGTCAGAATGATAACTTTGATGAAATCTAGGCCGAGTTCGAAAATGGGTCATCTCGGGTCAAAAACTAGGTCACTAGGTCAAATCAAAGAAAAACCTTGTGTATGCGATAGAGGTGGTATTTTTCAATTAATCTTCATGAATATTGGTCAGAATGATAACCTTGATAAAATCTAAGCCGAGTTCGAAAATGGGTCATCTCGGGTCAAAAACTAGGTCACTAGGTCAAATCAAAGAAAAACCTTGTGTATGCGATAGAGGCTGTATTTTTCAATTCTTCTTCATGAATATTGGTCAGAATGATAACCTTGATGAAATCTAGGCCGAGTTCGAAAATGGGTCATCTGGGGTCAAAAACTAGGTCACTAGGTCAAATCAAAGAAAAACCTTGTGTATGCGATAGAGGCTGTATTTTTCAATTGATCTTCATGAATTTTGGTCAGAATGATTGCCTTGATGAAATCTAGGCCGAGTTCGAAAATGGGTCATCTCGGGTCAAAAACTAGGTCACTAGGTCAAATCAAAGAAAAACCTTGTGTGTGCGATAGAAGCGGTATTTTTCAATTGATCTTCATGAATTTTGGTCAGAATGATTACCTTGATGAAATCTAGGCCGAGTTCGAAAATGGGTCATCTGGGGTCAAAAACTAGGTCACTAGGTCATATCACGTAAAAACCTTGTGTATGCGATAGAGGCTGTATTTTTCAATTGATCTTCATGAATTTTGGTCAGAATGATTGCCTTGATGAAATTTAGACCAAGTTCGAAAATGGGTCATCTGGGGTCAAAAACTAGGTCACTAGGTCAAATCAAAGAAAAACCTTGTGTATGCAATAGAGGCTGTATTTTTCAACTGATCTTCATGAAATTTAGCCAGAATGATTACCTTGATAAAATCTAGGCTGATTTCGAAAATGGGTCATCTGGGGTCAAAAACTAGGTCACTAGGTCAAATCGAAGAAAAACATTGTGTATGCAATAGAGGATGTATTTTTCAGTTGATCTTCATGGAATTTGGTCGGAGTGATTGCCTTGATGAAAACTAGGTAGGTTTTGAATATGGGTTATCTGAGGTCAAAAACTAGGTCACTTGGTCAAATCAAAGAAAAAACTTCTGTATGTGATAGAGGCTGTATTTTTCAGTTGATCTTCATGAATTTTGGTCAGAATGATTGCCTTGATAAAATCTAGGTCGAGTTTGAACATGGGTCATCTAGGGTCAAAAACTAGGTCATATCTAAGAAAATGCTTGTTTTATCGCAAGAGACCAATTTTTTGGTCCAATCTCAATGAAAATTGGTCAGAATATTTGTTTCCATGAAATCACTAGGTCAAACATGTTTTACACTGTTATGGAGTGTTTCTTAGGTGAGCGACCTAGGGCCATCTTGGCCCTCTTGTTTTAAAGCCCTTTTAAATAATGATTGTAAACTATTTTTGAATAACGCCAGTCTATTTCTTCGGAAAAAATGATAATACAAATGTACGTGTGTGGTATTAGAAAAAAAATCAAATGGCGTGTATGATGCGTTGTGCATGCCTTGTGGGATTTGAACTCACACCCTCTTGATTTGAATGTTTGTTTTGGGTTTAACACCATTTTCAACGGTATTTCAGTTATATGAAACAGTGGGGAGTTAGCCAAACCAATGTTCCTGAGTTCTGTACCAGTACAAACCTGTTCTCCGCAAGTAACTGCCAACTTTCCCAACATGAATCAGAGGTGGAGGACGAATGATTGCAGACACAACGTCTTTTATCAAATTGTCACAGAGAGCATACGCCTCGCCTGAGGATCAAACTCAAGACCCACGATCCATAGATCTGGGCTCGTAACTACTGAGCTAAGTAGGCGGGCTTTAGAAGTTCTGTACTCCTAAATCAGTGCTGCATACTCTGAAATCAGTGATATTTTTTATTTTATAATTTTCATTGATTTTGTAGTTGCGTCAAGCCACCAAGATAATACTTAAAGAAACAAATGAAATTCATATTCTTTTTATATGCCCAAAGGAATGTATCATGTTATACCCAGGTGGGCCGGTGGTCTAGTGGTAACACGCTTGACTGCCAATCCAGAGGTCCGGGATTCAAATCCCAGTCCAGGAACTGGAAATTTCTGAGATGCTCATGAGTGTCTCCCACCTGACTAAGAGGCCTGTACTGGTTCTTCCCAGGAAGAAGTCGGCTTCGTGTGCATCGGTGCTATACACCAGGCACGTTAAAGAACCAGAATGTCTATTCGCAATGAGCTAGGCTAAGTTAGCCGGACAGGCCTGTATCTCTCTCTGTTCTCTCTGTCTGTTCTAGGGGCGTTATCTCAGTCTGTCCCTCTGGTCAGATCACTCTGTGTCTGTAACTAGTAGAGGATGAATTTCACGCTCTGTGTGGCTGCATTTGCTATATGTAAAGCGCCTTTGAACGTGTTTATCATGAAAAGGGCACTGTATAAATCTGGTATAATAATGATAATAATAATACCCCCAGTGTCGGTCTGTCTGTCTGTTAGCAATTTCATATCCGCTCTGTAACTCTTGAACCCCTTGAAGGATTTCAGAGAAACTTGACACAAATGTTCACCACATCAGGACGACATGCAGACATGCAGAGCGCATGTTCTGGATGGCTTGCTTCAAGGGCAAGATCACACTTAGGGGTCAAAGGTCATGTGAGTGTGTTTCATGTCCACTCTGTAAACTATTGACCCCCTTGAAGGATTTCAAAGAAACTTGACTCAGATGTTCACCACATCGAGATGATGTGCAGAGCACATGTTCTGGATGGCTAGCTACAAGGTCAAGGTCACAGGGGTCAAAGGTCATACCTTCGGAAATATATTGCTCCGTATTGCAGTGCTCTTGTTGTTTTTGGAACATGAAATCGACTTATCATGCCTATTAAAGTTATTATTTCTCAGATTATGATTTAACTAGGTTATGTAAAGGTGCTGCATTTTTGTGGTAACGATACAAAATATATTATTTTGTTATAGTTCCAGTGATATTTTTTTAATATATAATGCAATTTATACAGCCTACAGATACACTGTAAACTATGTTGAAATCAATATTAATATATATTGTCCTTTCATTAATACTTTTAAGAAGCTCTTTATTTACATTAACAAAATATTCTTTTTATCAGAATAACTGAACTTTATATAATTCAAGCTATACAAGACCTTAAGGAAATATTTGTATACAAACATTTGTCAGTGTGTAGAGGATTTATTCTTTAATCTCTGTAAGTCACAGAACAACTTGTGGCTTTTAATAACTTAAGTCTTTCTTACATAAATTATGTCAAAAGACAGCAAATTAGGGCAAATCGAAAAGGTTTAGTTATTAAAATACCTTCGTAATAATTGTTCCTGTCAAATATATAACCACCTGAAAATTTGCAGGCAAATTTAACCAAGAGAGCTGTTAAACAGAAGTAGAATATTAACATTTTTCAATTTTTTTGGTTTAAAGGTATGTATGTACCTGCTCAGTTCAGTAGGAATTAAAGTTCTTAATTAAGATTATTATTATCTCACTTTTGTCTATCTTTGTAATCAGTTCTAATCATTTAAAACTTGCCCCTTTCTTAAAACTGAAGTAACAATTAATCCAGGACATTTTATAAAATTGATTCTGCTTTTGCAACCAGTGCAGATCATGGTCAGCCTTCACATCACCTTTTAATAGTTAATGGTACTGCCCAAATTGAAAGATGGACAAGTTCATTTTAGAAATTTAGCAGGGTAAGGGTTAATAAGATTTACTACCAGTCCTGCAACAGTGACTAGTTGATGACAAAAAGGTAAATGGTGAAACGGAGCAAAAATTTACATCTTTTAGCAAACACCAAGTAACAGTTTTACAATTATAGTATTTATTTACAAAAATGAAAATGTGTTTTTAGTGACACTTCCATGAATTATACAAAGAATTGAATGTGCATTTTCTGCTTTAATGCCTTCTTAAAAGATAGAATTAAAATCAATGTTTCTTTCAAAGACTTTTACAAATTCGTTTATTTGTTCAACAAAGTCTCAGTTTCAAGTTATGTAAATTTAAAGTGAAATACCGGTACTTTTTTCCCCTTAGACTGTGATTAGGATCTGGCTGTTAAACGATTGTGTTGACTTGGGTTTGTTTCTTATCCAAGTTTAAAAGAGCAAAAATCTAAGATTGACGTGTCTTTTGAACACAGCTTAAAGTTGTTATATATTTGATATTTTGTTGGGATGTTTGTAGCTTCATGTAAGTCTTTGTTTTCTGTGATATTAAATAATTAGTTTGTCTGGAGGAAAGAGTTATAGAGTATATTATATTTTGCATGAAGGAACTATTTTATGATGGAAAACTAAATGTAATTATATTTACGTACTCATACATCATGTAAGAATGTGTATATTATGCCATTCTTTTTGTTTCAGTCATAAAATTACTCATAAAACTTTTTTTTTTACACTTTGAGTTTGTAACATTAGAATGTAGATTGATTATCAGCTAAGATGTACATGTAAATGATTTAATCACCAGGTTCTTGTAGTTCATAGGGAAAATAATCATGTTCGTTATACTGACTAAAGTAAATAGCTAGGGCATGAATAAATGAAATGTATAAATGGAGTTATTGAGCTTGAATCATTTCCATGTTAATGAGCAAATACAATATTGATGAAGGCCGTTTCAGGTCTGTGAATTCAGTTGAAAAATAAAATAGTTACAGGAGAGATGCTTGATATGGAATATTGATTAAACTTGGCGACTTCATGTTGGAGTAAGTGATCTCATTTTGTAAGAACAGGCATTTTTCGCCTTTGGTTGATTATGTACTCAATTTGATTTACAAATTACTGGGAATGTTTTGTGCTGTACAGAGTCACTAGTGCTATTGTTTGAGGTCAAGAAGTTTATACTCGCCTTAGTGTTTTTTGCTAATACTCACCTTAGTGTTTTTCGCTGATGCAGTAAAAAACAGTTTTCAACTGTTTATGGGTTGTAGCATATAGCTACTGTAGGCGTACATTTATTAGCGCGGCAAAAATTTAGTGCAAACGCAATTTTTGGTGAAATATCTAATTAATGCGTGGACGTGAATTAGCGCTCTCGCGAGACCGCTGTCCGAGATGTGGCTCTCGGAGATTTGTGGAGATTCACGAAGATTTTCAGAAATAGACTTAACCGTCGGCAATTTTTATGTAATGTGTTTCTGCTGTAATTATTGCAATACGAATCTGACTGGCGACCATATACAACCTGAACATGTACCAAGTATGACTTTAAGATAGTGTGCCGTGATGATACTTGTATTTTTTCAATGATACGTACTTTCAACTGTGATGTGGCTTTATGTTTACGTACAGTATATAAAGTATAATATTGCCTACGTAACTGTATTGTCTTCTTGTGTTTAATTATGATAATCTGCGTGTTTTATATTCTGTATACTAGTTATAATTGCTGAAATAATACAAGATTTTCACACATTTTAATCATTGAATCTCCTTTGTCCTACATGCATTGTGTCTTAATACAAACATTCACACCTTTCCGTAAACGAGTGACTGCAACAACGGACATGCACAAAGGTGATATGGAAATCGATAACAACTTGATCAAATGAGAAAAAACACAAACTACAAGCTTAAATATTTTATTTTGCATGATCATATATTTAAAATAATAATATGAACAATAAACAGGAATATCATTTGAACCTTAAAATATTAGCAAGCAGTGTAACTAGTGCAAACTCTCAAGAGTATTTATTTGCAAAAGTTCGAAGAAAACATCATCAGATGAAAATGTACACGAAAATGCTTTGACAAATTAATGCGCGGACATGAATTAGCGCACGTGCGATAGCGCTAAAAGCGCTGTTATTAGTACACCGCTAAAATAAGTAAGCCTACAGTATATCCCCACCTGTCCTTTGATTTTTACTTATTGTACGGAAACCATAATTTAACTAAAATCATGTAATAGATCTGTATATAGATTATAGAAATAAGGTATGGTATATTTTTGCTAACTTCAAATTGAATATTTACCTAAAAAAATGTAATGTTAGGTTGGGGGTGTGGGGTGGGGGAGAGGGGATGGAGAACTTTACTTATAGGAACTTAAAATGCTGAGGTAAGAGTTTGAGCGGGTCCAAGGAACTGGAGAATGAGTCAGACTTTGGCAAATTTTATAGACCTAGTGTATTGTTTGATTAAAAGCAAAATTAATGGGTGTCTTAAACTACAGGAAGAGAATTTCTAAAACATTTTGGAAAAAAAGACCCTTAAAGAGCAAGGTTTAGAATTATTTTGGAATTAGGACACTAAAAAACAGAAGTTCCCTCTAGGCTGCTGCTTTCTTCAATACGTGCAGAAGTTTTCGATGGTTTTAAGTTTGTTATCTTAAGAAGCAGATGTTCTGAATTTACTTTTTGCAATTTTGATTCATGTAAGAAGGATTGAATATCACAAAATGATGACAGAAAATGCCAGGAATGTAACATACAGATGACTGTCTCAGAAATCGTAAATCAATGACAAATGTTGCAGATGGGATCATTATGCATGAGAATTGCAGCATTATGTAAGGTTACAGTAGTATATGTGTTAGTTTCTTGTAATAATATTATGCTGAGATGTTGGAATATGAGAGATTAAATTTAAACACACACTATTTTTTTTAGCTCACCTGAGCACAAAGTGCTCAAGGTGAGCTTTTGTGATCACCCTGTGTCCGTCGTCTGTCATCCGTTGTCAACAAATTGACTGTTAACAATCTAGAGGTCACAATTTTAGCCTAATCTTAATGAAACCTGGTCAGAATGTTACCCTCAATAATATCTTGGACGAGTTCAATTTTGGATCATCTGGGATCAAAAACAGGGTCACCAGGTCGAATCAAAGGAAAAGCTTGTTAACACTCTAAAGGCCACATTTATGGCAATATCTCTATGAAACTTGGTCAGAATGTTAATCTTGATGATCTTAAGGTCAGCTTGAAATTTGGGTCAAGTGGGATCAAAAACTAGGTCACCAAGTCAAAAATTCAAAGGAAAAGCTTGTTAACACTCTAGAGGCCACATTTATGACTGTATCTACATGAAACTTGGTCAGAATGTTAACCTTGATGATCTTTAGGTCAGATTCGAATCTGGGTTATGTGGGGTCAAAAACTAGGTCAACAGGTAAAATCAAAGGAAAAGCTAGTTAACACTCTAGAGGCTACATGTATGACCATATCTTAATGAAACTTGGTCAGAATATTAATCTTGAAGATCTTTAGGTCAAGGTCCAATCTCGTTCAGCTCGGATCAAAAACTAGGTCACTAGGTCAAATCAAAGGTTGTTAGCACTCTTAGAGACCTAATTTTAAGTTTGAAACTCATGAGAATTGATCAGAATGTTTGTCTTGATGACCTCTAGTTCAAGTTCGAATCTTGGTCATGTGGGGTCAAAACTAGGTCAACAGGTCAGATCAAAGGAAAAGCTTGTTAACACTCTGGAGGTCACATTTATGACTGTATTTTCATGAAACTTGGTCAGAATGTTAGTCTTGGTGATCTTTAGGTCAAGTTGGAATCTGGGTCATGTGGGTTCAAAAACTAGGTCACTAGGTCAGATCAAAGGTAAAGCTTGTTAACAATCTAGAAGCTACATTTATGACTGTATCTACATGAAACTTGGTCAGAATGTTAATCTTTATGATTTTTAGGTCAAGTTTGAATCTGGGTCAATTGGGGTCAGAAATTAGGTCACTAGGTCAAGTCAAAGGAAAAGCTAGTTGACACTCTAGAGGCCATATTAATTTTATGACCATATCTTAATGAAACATGGTCAGAATGTTAATCTTGATGATCTTTAGGTCAAGTTCCAATCTTGGTCAGGTGGGGTCAAAAACTAGGTCACCAGTTCAAGTTCAAATCAAATGAAAAGCTTGTTAACACTAGAGGCCTGATTTATGACCATATCTTCACGGAACTTGGTCAGAATGTTATTCTTGATGATCTATAGTTTGAATCCAGATCATGATGGGTCAAAAACTAGATCACAAGGTCAAATCAAATGAAACGATTGTTAACACTCTGGAGGCCACATTTTATGACCATATCTTCATGAAACTTGGTCAGAATGTTAGTCTTGATGGTCTTTAGGTCAAGTTGGAATCTGGGTCATGTGGGTTTAAAAACTAGGTATCCAGGTCAAATCAAAAGAAAAGCTTGTTAACTCTCTAGAGTCCACATTTTGCTAGAATAACACTCATATAAAACTCAAAACGTCACATTTTCTACTTGATCTTCATAAAACTTTGTCAAAATGCTTGTCTCTATGAAATCAAGGCCAGCTTAGATTCTAACTTATCAGGGGTTAGAATTAGGTCAGCTTGTTTTACATTTTAGATGTTTTACATAACAAGAGCCCATATTTGCTGAATGTCCAGATGATAATGAATATACTGTCCTTCCACATTTGATATTGTTGCAACTTGGGTTATCTGACACTAAAAATTGTACAGAAGTTACTATTGTTATACTCTCAGAAAATTTTGGTAGGGGGTGGGTGTGGGGGGTTCATTTAGTTGTGGCTTTGTCTGTGTGTCTGTCCGCCCTTACATTCTTGTCAAAGTTATTTCTTATTAACCACAGTCTGGAATTGAATGAAAAGTAATTAGAAGCAGAGGTCGCGAAAGCCGTCGGACCGTCGGACATTTCCGGTAAATTTTGATCCGGTCCGGCGTGATATATCAAGTTCACAAGACCGAGTGTCCGATAAAAATTGCAGGTCAGTATGATAAAATAAGAGGAAAGTCCTCCACGATTTCGCGAAAGTTTGACTTTCAGCATTAAATTGTAAAACGGAATCCCGAGAAAATGATGTCAAACTATATTTTAGTAAGCGCTTGTTTCATTGGTACTTAAAATAGAGACAGTGGAAACCCCTCACGACGTCACGACAATTCTAAGAACGCGCGTTATCATTGGATGCGTACTAATCGTGGATGGTACTCGATTTATGTACGCGGGAACCAGACGGGAATTTCCAGAAATTCCGAGGTCCTCTTTCTCTTTATATGTCAACATCAACGTGACTCGGTACAAACAATAGACTTGTGGGGTAAAAAACAGCGATGATATAGCACATGAATATGAATAAAATCTGTAAAAAAAAAGATCCTTTGGAAGTAAAGAATGCAACTAAGAAGAATAACAGCAGACTCGTTTTGACTGAGTCTGTTTGCGAGAGGTAATGAAATGTGCAACATCTCTCACGTCCCCTAGCAACGGCTTTTAAGCGGGACTCTAGATCTATTACACATATGTTGAAACGACCAGAAAATATAACAACACTGAATCCAAGTACAGGGAGACTTTTTACAGCCTGAAAACTTGATGGATGTAATTTGTGTAATGCTGTGTATAAATACCAGTTTCAAAGATCAGATATCAAATTTATTAAAAAGAATTCAGTCTGGTAAAATATTATCCGGTCCAGTAAAAAAAAAATGTTTACCGGACAGACTGTCCTGTGAATTTTCAGGGTCTTTCGTGAACACTATAGAAGCTTCACTGCAAACAGGATATGTGCATAATATCAGCCTGTTCTGGCATGATGAATTTTCACAGAGTAATGGCCCTTTAATTTTGTTATATATTGTATACTAAAAACCATTCTTTCTTTTTTTGTCCGCAGAGTTTTCAACGAGATGTTGCAGTCAGAATAAAACATATCCAAAGGAAATGTAGAGCACAAGAATAAGATCTTGTAGGATTAAATCACCCCAAAAAACATTATACTTTAATGCATATCATGAAACACCATCAGAAAGTGTCCATGGATACCCTCCCTCTCCTTGTTTAATGTTTAATAATCCATTTTACTTTTTATTTTCAGTAAGGGGTATGGGCACTGAATCACAATGACCTTCAAAGGTTTATGTTGACCTTGACATTTGGGAAAGGGTACCGACAGAGGTGCAGAAAATGAGGTCTGCCTTCATATGTCTCCTCATGGAAATTAAATTTTAACTTAAGGTAAGAAATTTATATTTACAAGGCAAACTTGTTCATGTTTTGCTTAAATGTGGGATGTACCACAAAATTTATAGTATCAAGATTTGACAGAATGATGTATAGTTGCAAACTCACCTGAGTGTCTTTAATCATCTCTTCATTGACTGCATGGCGGCCTCTGTGGCCGAGTGGTTACGGTTGCTTGTTCATTCAAGAAAGCCAGCAGATGAATTACAAAAAGTTTTTGGTTCTACCCAGGTGCCCAACAACAACACAACTTGATGGCATTCATCAAACATTGCCATTAGCTTTAGGAGGCTGGGATCTGCTACAGTCAGTAGCATTACATCATCGTGGACATCTTTGCTTTTGGTTGGTTCCTCTCATCTGAAGTGGACAGACAGAGAATTTCTCTTAAGTGGTTTCATGTTGTGCCTAAAATGGGTACATTTTCTGAATAAAACAAGTTTATGCATTTTATCTGCATTTTAACCCTTACCATGCTAAATTTCTATAATGGACTGGTCCATCTTCCAATTTGGATAGTACCATTTACGATTTGAAGGGGTGTTTACTGAAAATTTACTGACTGAAAAGCGAACAGTGCAGACCATGATCAGGCTGCACGGATGTGCAGGCTGATCTTGGTCTACACTGGTCGCAACGGCAGAATCAATTGTCTCCAGCATGGTAAGGGTTAATATAGTCATTCTGTTATTTATGATGATTATAGATCTAGAAGGATTTGAACAATTGAATATAAACAATTTTTTATCTGAGCTCCTTAGAGATTGTTGGGACTAATAAACTAAACTGAGGTTTAATAGCCAGACAAAATATGATAGGTCATCCAGGTCAGATTTGAAAATAAAGTAAACAAGGGGGTCAGGAGTTATCTCCTATGGAAAAAAACAAATCATACTTAGTTTGAAGCAAAGAGGCCAATAATGATTTTTTAAAGTCAATGTGTTAGGTATCAGTAGCATTTGACTGATACTATATTTGAGGTATGTAAACAGAAGATAGTATGCCAGATTTATCTCTAAATGAAGATAGAGGGAGATTTATCTCTCTATCAGGTGATCAATGGGGGGCACTGAAGTGATTTCATATCTCATACACTGTACATTCTGATCTAGAGATAACCTTGCTATTTGTTTTGAGATGGTAGCCCAAGGATGATATGCTGAAGCTGTGTGGAATAATTATAATATATATGTAGAAAGCATGGATAATTTAAAGGTTAGAATTTTTTTCTGGTATGTAGCGGCTCTATATTGATGTAGTCATGAGTTGTCTTCCTTGAGCCAAAAAACAAGAAAGAAGCTTGGTCGAGAAAGGGATGATACTATTAATTACTGGGTCTGTTATTGACCCCTCATGGAAATGTATGCACTCAGTCTATATAAATGGAAGGCGAGGCATTAGCCTAATCCCCATAGTTATCATCCACTGACCCTACATATTTCTGTGGAGGGACAGTAAAAACCCTAAGTCGCCATATGACCTAAAATGTGTCGGCGCGACGTTAAACCCAACAAAAACAAAAAAAAAAGTAAAAACCCTATACATGTAATTGATTTGTTTTAATGACTGCTTATTTTTATGCCCCTGAAGGGAGGCATATAGTTTTGTTAACCGTCTGTCTGTCTGTCGGTCTGTCCGCATTTTTCGTGTCCGGTCCATATCTTTGTCATTGATGGATGGATTTTCAAATAACTTGGCATGAATGTGTACCACAGTAAGACGACGTGTCGCGCGCAAGACCCAGGTCCGTAGCTCAAAGGTCAAGGTCACAGACATTAAAGGATAGTGCATTGATGGACGTGTCCGGTCCATATCTTTGTCATGGATGGATGGATTTTCAAATAACTTGGCATGAATGTGTACCACAGTAAGACGTGTCGTGCGCAAGACCCAGGTCCGTAGCTCAAAGGTCAAGGTCACACTTAGACATTAAAGGATAGTGCATTGATGGGCATGTCCGGTCCATATCTTTGTCATCGATGGATGGATTTTCAAATAACTTGGCATGAATGTGTACCACAGTAAGACGACATGTCACGCGCAAGACCCAGGTCCGTAGCTCAAAGGTCAAGGTCACACTTAGACGTTAAAGGTCATTTTTCATGATAGTGCATTGATGGGCGTGTCCGGTCCATATTTTTGTCATTCATGCGTGGATTTTTAAATAACTACGCATGAATGTGTGACACAGTAAGACGACTTATCACGCGCAAGACCCAGCTCCGTAGGTCAAAGGTCCTAAACTCTAACATCGGCCATAACTATTCATTTAAAGTGCCATCGGGGGCATGTGTCATCCTATGGAGACAGCTCTTGTTTAACCTAGAATGATAAGAAAATCTACTGACCCAATGATCACAGAAATATAGCAAGTCACCATCTGACAATCTTTAAAACCAGTGAGAACGGTAGAATCATATGGGAGGTAAAACAGTATACCCATATTACCAATCTTTAAACCACTACCCTGCTAAATTTCTATAATGAACTTGTCCATCTTTCAATTTGAACAGTACCATTATCTGTTAATAGGGGTGCTTACCAAAAAGATACTGTGACTGAATGGCAAACAGTGCAGATCATGATCAGACTACATGGATGTGCAGACTGATCATGATCTTCACTGGTCACAAAGGCTGCTAATCAATTGTGTCCAGCATGATAAGGGTTAAAATAAGAGAACACTGTTGTAATACTTTTTGTCTATGAAAGATATAAAGATATGTGTTTTGATGAAACATGTACAGGTGATGTCATATTTAACAATGTGAATGAGTGAGTATTCAGTCATGTCCATAAGAGACAGCTTTTTGTAACATGCAGCATTGAAAATTTCAAAATTAGTGACTATATAGTTTAGACAAAAGCCAGTTTTATTGCAGTTATCAGCTGTCCATGAAAGGGCACTGCATTGTATAACCATAAAGACTGCATTGATTAGATTATAAATTGACTAATAATAATATAAATGGTCATAAAGGACCATCGAGGTACAGTGTAACATGAACATTCCATTTCTATAGCATATTCTGATTCAGCTCTTTCCGCTGATCAATTCATGCACCTACAAACCCCAACTACATAACTTACTAAGTGTATGTCCTTAAAAAGGCTTGGCAAAAATCGTATGAATAAATTGGTTATTCGACATTGTTCTTTACAATACCACAATATATTTGGACAAATATCTGTTCAAAAAAGACTTGTATGATGAAACAGTTGGGGAGTCGAGTATGTTTGATTTTCACGGGTAGGTTAATTGTGTTACCGCAATCGAATGTTTTTTTTTTAATGATAGCCCTTTTTAGATAATCAATTTATTTTGTCCTTACTAATTTCTCAGTCCAAAAGGGCAGATGGACAAGATTTCCCTTATAATGTTTATTGATGTTGATACTCATTCGGATACATTTATAACTCTTCAGCTTTTATTGTTTACTAAAGATTTGATTCAAAGTACGTCCAATACGGAAATATATTGGATGGTCACATGGTAACTAAACGTGAACTGCTGATTACATGAGAAAAATACAAGAAGGGTTGTTTATTAGCATAGATACAGTACTGATAATATAAAGTGACATATCCTCCATCAGTAACTGCCTAATTAAGCATGATTAGATATTATTGTTTAATTCTGACACAGTCATTATTGTTCATTAGTGTATCAAGATATAATGTTGTAAATGAAGATACATGATCTTATTGATAATATATTGGTAAGCCATGTTGTACCATAATTGCTCAGCAATGTGTCTAGAGCCCTCTTGTATTGTATGTTTGGTGAAAACACATGGAAGAAATCCCTTGTCATTTTTTAAGGAAAATTCTAGCATAAAATTTTTGTCATTTTCAGTGGGTGAAGAGGAGAGTAAACATGCCTTAATAGAGATTCTGGTGCTCATGCACTTTACATACGGGCATTCCATGACAAAGCATAAAAATGTAATTTACAGCCCCATAGGGATAATTCAAATAGAAATGCTTACATTCCTGTTCATTTCATGGACATTTTATAATATTGATGGACTGTGTATTTTTTTTTTACTGTAAACATATGTTCATGATATAACATTTGCAATAATGCAGAAAATTTACATGCTTCTTGCATTTTTACCAACATCTAGCTTTTATTTTAACCCACTTTGTCATTTTTCAGTGTCATATATAACTGTATGCCAAACTTGATGGAAATCAACTTGGTGGAAAACTTTCACTGAAACTGTGGATGTCAGTTAAGTTTTCAACATGGAATCTGAATAACATATTTACTATAAATAATTAGCACAAATACTTAGGTGATCAAGTTATACTAAGCACAGGAAACATTTTTGTTCAGATCAGTTTTACAGCTGATGGTAACATAAACATTTATAGACATCTGTACAAAATATTTTACAACCTTTTTAAACTGTAAGACGTTCATTGAATGCTGACCTGAACGATATGACCTTTTACTGTCACAATAGAGTGAAAGTTAGTACTGCGGTCTTGGTATATCGATGTAATCTCAACCGGTCTTTGTTTTCAATAGGAGATATTGTTTATGTGCATGTTGTGTACATGTTTCGGATATGCAGTACATGCAATACGACTCTTTTTTTCCGTTTGAAGTTCAGTGTGAGATGGTGTTTAAGTTGCGAATTGTAGTTCTCCATAAAGCATGATATACTGCAGGTATGTTTATTTAACATGTGATTTATAGGCTTGAGATTAATACATTTTGCTATCATTTGCTGTATCATTAGGTTTTGTTAAATTTGTCTGTTGGTCTCTACCCTAATCTCCAAGATATAATATTATAAGAACAGAATTTTAAATAAAATTTTTATTCCAGTTATTTTTTCACACTTTTAATTTATGTTTAAAATATTTTATATTCGTAAAAATAATGTACTGCAAAAACATGTTCTAACTAAAATAATCAATGTCATTGTCTATCATCTGATTAACCATTGTTGAGAGAACATTATGCGTAGAATTGAACCACTTTGGCATTTGCCAGAATGGTTAAATATCCAAGCAACTGAAGGATGAACCATGCTTAATCAGACATTGAACCACACTAACACCTTGTTTATTTTCATTCTAACTTGCTCATTAACATTTAAATTTTGATTAACTATTAAAAACAAAACAAAATGACTACCTTAGAAACTTTAGTCATTAATTATGTAATGGACTTGATTGATAAACTTCTGCTGTAACTGTCTCAATAAATATTAATAATTTAAATGTCACCGAATGTCATTAAAACAAAACAAAAAATCAACAGCCTTAATTTTAAATACCATTAGTTCATATTTGAATTAAATTATTTTTTTGCATGTTTCCGGAGCATCTTAATAATTTCTTGTAAGTTAAAGAAATGGCGAGAGACAGCACTGTAAATATGCACACCAACAAACTTGATCTGTTGGGGATTTATCAAACTTTATTTGTCAAAGTGTGAAAACAAATTGTTTTTGCTGAATATTTATTATTGACCTTTACATTTGGGACATAGACAGTTAATTAGTGTCATCAATGCTAGGGGCAATTTGTGAAGTATGCTATAATTGAACAAGGTGTTAAAACTACAAAACTGATTGAAGGCACTTGGTCTAAATTAATGAAAAGGAAAAATATGTAAAGTGGACTTGATTTCAACTCTGTAATACCAGTGCTACCTTAAAGCAAGGAAAATTGTAAGTGATATTTTTCATTATAACAATGATGAAAATTTAAACACTGGGAGCACCTTGTCGGTTAGGAAATGAAAATTGGTTTATTATTAGATTAGAAGCATTAAATCAAATATTTTGGAGCAATAATTTCAATTTCATTACCATTACAGTGCTACGGAGGATTTTGTGTGTTAATGTGCGTTAAGTATAGATATTTATAATTAACCCTTAGCCTGCTAAATTTCTAAAATGGACTGGTCCATCATTCAATTTGGGCAATACCATTTATTATTTTAAGGAGTGTTCACTGAAAATTTACTGACTGAATAGCAAACAGTACAGACCATGATCAGCCTGCACATCTTGGACTGCACTGGTCGCAAAGGCAAACTCACTTGCCGCCAGCAGGCTAAAGGTTAAGGAAGTTTACCTCGGGTAAAGGCTGTTACAAACATTTTTGGAATTTTTATTGTAAAAATTAATAAAAACAACTTATTCTCATGTGTATCTATAACATGTTGAGTCTGTCAGATCAAAGGAAAAGCTTGTTAACACTGTAGAGTCCACAGTTTAAGTTTGAAACTCATGAGAATTGGTCAGAATGTTTGTCTTGATGACCTAGGTCAAGCTCGAATCTGGGTCATGTGGGGTCAAAAACTAGGTCACCCAGTTAAATCAAAGGAAAAGCTTAACACTGTAGAGGCCACATTAATGAGCCTATCTTCATGAAACTTGGTCAAAATATTTATCTTAATGATCTTTAGGCAAAGTTTGAAACTGGGTCATGTGGGGACAAAAACTGGGTCACTAGACCAGATCAGATGAAAATCTTGTTGACACTCTAGAGACCACATTTTAAGTTTGAAACTCTGGAGAATTGGTCAGAATGTCTTCATGACCTCAAGGTCAAGATAGAATCTGGGTCATATGGGGTCAAAAACTAGGTTGTTTGACCAAAAATCAAAGACAAACCTTGTGTATGCAATAGGGGCTGTATTTTACACTGGATCTTCATGAAATTTGATCAGAATGTTTGTCTTGATGAAAGCTAGGTGAAGTTTGAATATGGGTCATTTAGGGTCAAAAAGTAGGTCACCCATTCAATTCAAAGAAAAACATTGTGTATGCAATAGGGGCTGCATTTTTACTGGGTCTTCATGAAATTTGATCAGAATGTTTGTCTTGATGAAATCTAGGTCAAGTTCGAATATATGGGTCATCTTTGTTCAAAAACTAGGTCACCTGGTCGAATCAAAGAAAAACCTTGTTTATGCAATAGGGGCTGCAATTTTCACTGAATCTTCATGAAATTTGATCAGAATGTTTGTCATGATGAAAATCTAGGTCACATTCGAATATGGATCTTCTGGGATCAAAAACTAGGTCAACTGGTCTAATCAAAGAAAAACCTTGTTTATGCAATAGGGGCTGCAATTTTCACTGAATCCTCATGAAATTTGATCAGAATGTTTGTCTTGATGACAAAGAAAAACCTTGTTTCTGCAATAGGGGCTGCAGTTTTCACTTAATCTTCATGAAATTTGATCAGAATGTTTGTCATGATGAAAATCTTGGTCACATTCGAATATGGATCATCTGGGGTCAAAAACTAGGTCTAAACAAAGAAAAACCTTGTTTATGCAATAGGGGCTGCAATTTTCACTGAATCCTCATGAAACTTGATCAGAATGTTTGTCATGATAAAAATCTAGGTCAAATTCGAATATGGGGCATCTGGGGTCAAAAACTAGGTCAACTGGTCTAATCAAAGAAAAACCTTGTGTATGCAATAGGGGCTGCATTTTTCACTGGATATTCATGGAATTTGATCAGAATGTTTGTCATGATGAAAATCTAGGTCAGATTTGAATATAGGTCGTCTGGGGTCAAAAACAAGGTCACTGTCATATCAAAGAAAAACTTGGTGTGTGCAATAGGGGTTGCATTTTTCATCTGATGTGCAAGAAACTTGGTCAGAATGATTGTCTCCATGGACGAATTTGAAACTGGGTGGTCACTAAGTCAAACATGTTTACACTGTTATGGTGTGTTACTCAGGTGAGCAACCTAGGGCCATCTTGGCCCTCTTGTTTTCTGGAGTTACGGCCGTTCTTGGGTTCTGAAATATTACAACTACATCAGAACATTGTGTTATCAACTCATCTTACAGTTTGGTTCCCCTTTGGTTATGCCTCCTCAATGTTATGGACCTTTGTGACAAGTTGGGTAAAGCATTTTTTTTTTCTATAGAATATTTTTAGCCTTCTCAATGTTATAGATCACATGATGCCTCTTTGAAAACAGCTGTCTTCAGCAGAATATATGAAACAATGCTCAACCACAAAATGAGTTGGGAATTCTTACAACTTTTATTGGAAGGAAGGATTTGAGCAGCGCTATAATCTAGTTAGCTGAAGTTGCTATACACTGTATAAACTGTTTTTAATGCTGTAAACAAATGTAAGCTGTGTTTTCTATTGCAGCTGATAAGTTAAATTGCAGATGTGCAGACAGACAGATATGTTGTTAATTATTGCAGCAACCACTTGTTTGTGCAGTAGTCTGGTTTCAAACAGTGGAAAAAAATTAATGGAATAGACCTGTTTTTAAATGTAGTAATATATCTGTTAAATTGTTTGCAGAGAGAAAACTGACTCTAAGGATGCAACGAAAATCTAATAAAAGTTTGCCTAATCATCTGAGGCTTTGGGTCAAGGTCATCATTACTAAAAATAGAACAACCATGTCGACTCAACTTTGTAACTCCAGTAAGGATAAAGCGGATCAGATGAAACAGGAAATGTGACAGTGTTCTTACTTTAATTGTTTGAAGTCAAGAATGAAAGTGCTCTTAACCTTCACCCTGCTAAATTTCTAAAATGGACTGGTCCATCTTTCAAATTGGGCAGTACCACTTGTTTATCAAAGGGGTATTCACTGAAAATTTACTGATTAGCGAGATGTGCAGGCTGACCTTGGTCTGTACTGGTCCTTGCAATGGCAAAACCACTTGCCGCCAGCAGGCTAAAGGTTAAAGATTTAAAAATTCTTTAAATATGAAATTGTAAGCATTTTCATCTGTTTCAGGAAATACAGGGAAATAACATCCTAAAAATTTGAAAATGAATAAGAAATGAATTTCTAGTAATTTATTGAGGTTTATAGCATGTCAGCATGTCAACAAACATATGGCAGTATATGAAGAACAAAAGACATGTTCTTTGTCTGTGTGGAATGTCTCGCAGACTGGAAGACAATCAGGAACTATTGCTTATGTTTTTTGTTAATGTGTGAGATATAGCAGGAATTAATGGCTTGGCATGCCTTATCTTGTGTGTGTGGCAGAATATACCAGTGATAACTCTCAGTCCTGGCAGTCTGTGGCAGGAATATAACAGCCAAATATCTGGGTAGACTTCTCATGCAATTTCAAAGGCTGCTAATTGAGGAGACTGTTCTGGCTTTGAGTGTTTGTGACTAACTTGGAAGTAGAAAATGCAATAGTGTAAAATAAACAGAAACATGCATTAGATGCTTATGAGAACCTATGATTTGTTACAATTGTTTGATTTATATTCATCCCTTATAATCTAAATATAGATTTCTCGTAACTGTCAGTTTAAATGCCAGATTTGCTTCTGAAGTCAAACAGATTTTTTGCCCCTACTTTTGAAATAATTTTGATGAAAGTCCAGTAATTGTACGTCAAGTATATAAATCCAATAGAGCGTTCTAATTAGACTGGCCACTAAACTAACAATGAAAAATTTGTCACAAAATTTCAACGCCTGTAATTTTGTCGAGCTCGCTTGCAGAAGCGAAGTCATAGTTGTCAGAATGGCGGTTCGGTGTATGTGCGTGCCTGCATCCATCTGTGCGTTCGGATTTGTTTGTCTGGACCACAAGTTTGACATGCATGAAGCTGTCTTGTTTATTTGGCATGAATGTTAACCTCAGTGAGACAAAGTGACATGCGCAAACTCTAGGTTCCTATCTCAAAGGTCAAGGTCATAGTTGGAGGTCAAAGGTTATGTCAGATCTTGTCTGGCCCATAACTTTGACATGCATTGAGGAATCTTGTTTATATTTGGCATGAATGTTTAACTCAGTGAGACAGACTCTATCTCAAAGATCAAGGTCACAGTTAGGGGTCAAAGGGCGGGCTCGACATGTTGCATCTAGTTTTAAGCTCATCTGATTTTTTGAAAAAAAAATGATGAGTTATTGTCATCACTTGAGCGGTTGTCGGCGTCGGCGTTGCCTGGTTAAGTTTTATGTTTAGGTCAGCTTTTCTCCTAAACTATGAAAGCTATTGCTTTGAAACTTGGGATACTTGTTCACCATCATAAGCTGACCCTGTATAGCAAGAAACATAACTCCATCTTGCTTTTTGCAAGATTTATGGCCCCTTTTGTACTTAGAAAATATCGGATTTCTTGGTCAAGTTTTATGTTTAGGTCAACTTTTCTCCTAAACTATCAAAGCTATTGCTTTGAAGCCTGGAATACTTGTTCACCATCATAAGCAGACCCTGTACATCAAGAAACATAACTCCATCTTGCTTTTTGCAAGAATTATTGCTCCTTTTGGACTTAGAAAATCAGTTTTCTTGGTTAAGTTTTATGTTTAGGTCAGCTTTTATCCTAAACTATCAAAGCTGTTGCTTTAAAATTTGCAACACTTTTTCACCATCATAAGCTGACCCTGTACAGCAAGAAATGTAACTCCATCCTGCTTTTTGCAAGATTTATGGCCCCTTTTGGACTTAGAAAATATCAGATTTCTTGGTTAAGTTTTATGTTTAGGTCAACTTTTTCTTTTAAGCTATCAAAGCTATTGCTTTGAAACTTGCAACACTTGTTCACCATCATAAGCTGACCCTGTACAGCAAGCAACATAACTCCATCCTGCTTTTTGCAATAATTATTGCCCCTTTTGGACTTAGAAAATCATTTTCTTGGTTGAGTATTATGTTTAAGTCAACTTTTCTCATAAACTATCAAAGCTATTACTTTAAAACTTGCAACAGTTTTTCACCATCATAAGTGGACACTGTACATCAAGAAACAACTCTATCCTGCTTTTTGCAAGAATGATGGCCCTTTTTAGACTTAGAAAATCATGGGTAGGACAATATTTCTATTATACAAAAAAAAAACAGATGAGCGTCAGCACCCGCAAGGCCGTGCTCTTGTTTTTTATGCTCCCGGCATCTACTGATGCGGGAGGCATAATGTGATTCACTGTGATTGTCCTGTCCGTCCATCCATATGAGGTTGGGACCGTTTCGTCTAGCATCAATACCCCTTACTAGAATGACTTGATACTAATGCAGATGTAATCTGTGAGCATTCCTCATCTTCAGACATCACCTGACCTCAGTTTGACTTTGACCTTGACCTCATTTTGGACTTAGGTTGCTTTATATGGGCCATCTCTTGGTTAACCAAATGGGACCGTTTTGTCTAGCATCAATACCACTTACAAGAATGGATTGATACTAATACAGATGTAACCTGTGACCATTCCTCAACTTCAAACATCACCTGACCTCAGTTTGACCTTGACCTCATTTTGGACTTAGATTGCTTTATATGGGCCATCTCTCGGTTAACCAAATGGGACCGTTTCGTCTAGCATCAATACCGCTTACAAGAATGAGTTAATACTAATACAGATGTAACCTGTGACCATTCCTCATCTTCAAACATCACCTGACCTCCGTTTGACCTTGACCTCGTTTTGGACTTAGGTTGCTTTGTATCAACAAGGATGCCACCGGGGGCATCAAGCGTTCATTGAACACAGCTCCTTGTTTTATGTGATAGTGACAAATGCTAGTCTATTTTAGAACTGATTGTAATATTACCATTATGATATTGGACAATGGATATAGACTGGCTGTATTCACAGTTTTACAAATAGAAATTTGAAAAATTATAAATCATAGTCTAGGAACTAGTCTACAGTCTAACAGAGTTGTTTCAGATTGTTTCTTTTCCATGCAAATGCTGTGGGTTCAGACTTTTAAAGTACGTTTCATGTAAGATAAAATTGTTTGAAAAATTTTACTGAAATGTCAGAATGTTAAATTCTATCAAAGACATTGGAAAAATAACCAGGATTGCACCAACAAGTGTCTGCCAATTAATCAGGGCAAAAAATGGTCCTGTAATTTTACTTGATAATATTTCAACAGCTTATTTATCACATTTTACCATCTGTTTTATCAAGTAGCATGTACCTCATGATGCCTATAATGTGGTAATATTTATAGATTCTGAGAAACATATGTTTTTATCAGATTATAGTTTGTTTTTCTGTCTCTTCTGAAAGATCTGATAGAAATCGTAGTATTGAAAATAAAGATAGTATCTTACAAATTGTAGAAAAAAAGGTAATAATTTGGCTATGAGTGTTGGAAGAACGAATGTTTGTGGCTTTTATTTGTACAGTTACGTATGTTACAATTTTTTTAATGTAGTGCTAGTTTTTTCCCCAAATACATACCTGAAATAAACAGCAGGGGAGATATTATTATTTATTATTTTCATGTGTGCCAGCAAGGAATTATTAGGAATGGTAATAGATTCTTGCTAATTGAAGGGAGATAAAATATATCTGCTGATGGTATGGTGGTAATAGGTTTGAGTGTTACAAGTTAACATGTGGACTATTTTGGTTTATATTGCACATGTTCAGGAAAATGAGATTTCATTGATGGAATAACAAGCATTATTAGAGGGATATAGTTAGATTAAAAGTGTGCTGATGAGCAAATTGTTGGCTTCTGTGCCTGTTTTATCTATGTTCATGCCACTTTGCAGCTGTAATTATTTTTGCTAATTTATCATAAAAAGACAGTCGGGTATGGTATGGAAAGTGGTACTGTACTACCAGGGTAAATTGTGAGATAGGGAATGGTACTGTTCTATGAAGTGAAATTGAATTATTTCTGCAGTAATTGTCACTCCATTATGTAGATAATTTGTAAACAGGTACTTACTGTACAGCTATACAGTAGCTGATGCTAGTATATATTTCATTATTAGTTTTGGCTGTGCATGTAATCAATAATTTGTGCAGGATGTTTCTGCTTTATTACTGTAACTGCAAGATTCTGTACCTGTTTTGTTGAATGATTTTGTTTATCTCTTAAAGGAATATGAAACATGTTCATTTCTTTAATATCTGACACAAGCTTACTTGATCAATAGCTTGTGGTTGCAATGCATGGGGAAGGAAAATTACTTTGGGAACATTTTGGCTTACAGTAGTATGTCTAAAGTCATTGCCCTTCACCTGTGATTCAAGTGGAGAAGTTGTCAGTTTCCTTGATGATTTTCATTTTTTATTTGCATGCAATCTTAGAAAATGCCTTCTTTATAAGAATTTCTAAAATCAGCATTTAAAAGGAACTTGTTAGATCTAATACTTATATTTAAAATGTGTCTTTTCAGATGACGCTTTAGCTGGTAACCATGGCAATTCAACGAGAACTGAGTAACCAGGAAGAGCTGGTTCACCAGTTAGACCCAGAACCAGTCTTCGATTACCTGTTGCAACACAGAGCACTTGACCAGTCTACTGTGGAAGTGATCAGGGGTGAAGAAAAGCTTGCTGACAGGAACATCAAGCTTCTACAGCACCTAGAGGAACTGGGAAATCCAGCTGTAGAGTTATTTATAAATGCATTACGCCAGTCAGGTCAGCTGCACCTGGCAAGCTCCCTGGATGTTGAGCATAGGATCAAACCTGTGTATGGGAAAGGTAAAAAAAATTTCATAATCATATAAAAAACACTCTCTGGCTATACATATAATGGTTTTAGCCTTCAGAAAAGTCAGAAACGGGTGTAATTAAAGCCATAGTGGAAGTTGACACTTACAGGTTCTGCTTTGTGTTTTGAGTGGTTAAGTGGTTAACTTCCACACTTGCCCATCAACTCGGTGGGTTTAAGCCATGCTGAAGTCATAATGAAGAAGCCATCCAGCTGACTTTCGTAAAGTTGGTGGTCTCTACCAACCTGTGCCTAAAATGATACAGGGGCACCTTCATTAAAAGCTGGAAAGTTATCATATGACCAGAACTGTGTCACTGTGACTTTACACTCAAAGAGACATGTATGCAAAGTATACCAAAACCATCCCATAAAACAAACACCTGTGGGAAGACAAAAAAGTTCATTTGCTAAGAATTTAATAAAAATTAAATGAAAATATCTACTTTTCGTAAAGTTTGTTTAGAGGTGTTTGAATTTTCCAGGTTTGTTAAAGATATACAGTATACCTTTAGAACCTCATACTAACATTACATAAATGATAGCCTTAAAATACATCGTTAACTTTGCAGTTCCAGCACAACACCACCTTTTTTGTACCCCCGGACAACAAAGTTGTAAGGGGGGGTATACTGGTTTCAGGTTGTCTGTCTGTCTGTCCGTCCGTCCGTCTGGCCGTCTGTCCGTAGACGCAATCTTGTGCACACCATCTCTCCTTATCCCCTTGACAGAATTTAATGAAACTTCACACAAGTGATCAGTACCAACAGTAGTTGTGCATTGGGCATGTTAGGTTCTTTTAGAAAAAGAATTTGCAGAGTTATGGGACTTTGTTTTTTTGTTACTATACTATATACATAGACACAATCTTGTGCGCACCATCTCTCCTCATCCCCGTGACACAATTTAATGAAACTTCACACAAGTGATCAGTACCAACAGTAGTTGTGCATGGGGCATGTTAGGTTCTTTTAGAAAAAAAATTTGCAGAGTTATGGGACTTTGTTTTTTTGTTACTATACTATATACATAGACACAATCTTGTGTGCACCATCTCTCCTCATCCCCTTGACAAAATTTAATGAAACTTCACACAAGTGATCAGTAACAACAGTAGTTGTGCATGGGGCATGTTAGGTTCTTTCAGAAAAAAAATTTGCAGAGTTATGGGACTGTTTGTTTTGTTACTATACTATATACATAGACACAATCTTGTGTGCACCATCTCTCCTCATCCCCTTGACACAATTTAATGAAACTTCACACAAGTGATCAGTAACAACAGTAGTTGTGCATGGGGCATGTTAGGTTCTTTCAGCGACAAAAATTGCAGAGTTATGGGACTTTGTTTCTTGTTAACATACTATGTACATACAGTCTGCATATGCAAACTTGTGCGTGCCTGATCTACCAAACCCTTACACACAATTTAATGAAACTTCACACAAGTGATCAGTACCAACCCTAGTTGTGCATGGTGCATGTTACATTCTTTTAGATAAATATTCTGCATAGTTATGGGACTTTGTTTTTTGTTACTATGCTGTATACATACAGTCTATATACATACAGTCCACATAATTATGCAATCTTGTGTGTGTCAAATTGCAATGTACACTACTGTGTCAGTGCATGCGGGGGGTACATTCATCACCTTTAGTGATAGCTCTAGTTATTTGAGACCAGTACTGGATATTCCAAGAATAATGCTGGAAGCATAGAAATATCTTCATATTTTAGATACCAGTAAAATCAATTCCAGGAAGTGCAAACTAAAACTGATGTGGAGTAATTTGTACAAACAGATTATTGGATGGCTCTAGAACCCTATGTTTTATGTATGATAAAATATTTACCATTAAATTTATACCCTTCACTAGGGGGCGAGTGTAAAAGTTTGTTGGACTTTGTGTAATTCAAGTATATACCACTAGTAAGCCATTTGTTTCCAATTTCAGGGTACTGGGAAAAACAGAGGTACAAAGGTCAAATTGCAATATCATTCCAGCTGGTAGCGGCAAAGGTCATGGTGCGTAAAGATTCTGAGGAAGACAAGTCGCCAAAAATTGTTGACATAAATGCAATGCTTACACCATTTAAGGTCAAACATTCCTACGAAAACATGACACTTATTGAAGATGAGGGAAATGGTCCAAAGGCGCGTAAAATTCTCGAGTACTCGTACGACGAGGAAGATGAAAAGAAATCTTGCTGTTGGTGCTGTTTACCCTTCTTTTGTTGTTGTATGTCCAATTCACGAAAGAAAAAGAAACAGGAGTATGAAAAAAGTGCTAATTCCGTTAATGTGCCCTCCAAAAATGGTGCTCAATTAGAAAAAAGTAGTTCAGATATTTCGTTGAACTTTTGTGATGTTATGGTTTCCTTGCCTTCCCAACCAGCTTCACCAATTAAAAGCGGTTCTACTTTTTTCAAAACACGAAAAATGTCGCCTACAAATGAGGTTGTGTCAAGTCCGGAAAGTCCAACTTCTCCCTTGCCAAAATCTGATTCAGTAGATCGGAACTCGAACCATCATTTAAATGAAGCTCTCATCAATACTTCACCTTTAAGTGAAAATATTGATGTTGATGTAGTGTTTAGTGCAAAGCAAGAGGATGTAAGTTTTAAAAGTACTAAGTCTGAAAAACTTGATAAATCTAAGAAGAAAAACGGTGGGAAAAAGAAAACAAAAAGTGATTCTATGTTGGAAATTAAAAATCAGAAAAATGGCCATGTTGCCGGTGATGTTAAAAGTGACACCAGTTCAGACAATAAAGAAAACAGTGACCCATTAATTATGGGGCTACAAGAAAAGAAGGGTTTTAATGGGAAAAGTAAACCACCGAAGGTATCTCCACCAAAGTCTTTGAAAACAAGCAAAACACCAAAAGGAATGACTCGATCGGAAACATATGAACTTGTTGAAAGATGGAAAAGTGAAGGCCGTGCATATCAGACAGCAAGGGACCAGTTTTTCTCATATTTTGATAACAATATACAGAGCCGCATAGTTCGATATTTTGAACAGGAACGGAGTACACTTGTGTTGCAAATAAGTGTGGATGACAAAATGGCAGTGTGCACCATTTGTATGACAACTAAAGAAGTGCGTAAGTTGAGGGAGGATTATGAGATGGGTGTCCTGCATGAAGAACTTGTGCAGTGTGTGGATCCACAAAATGTTGTTGATAAACTAGAATGTTGTGCAATTCATTTAAGAACTGTGATTGACGATGAAGATTTCACATTATCGTATCAGGAACTTAGTTAGGAATAATAAGGGTGTTTGAAACTACATACTGCAATCTGGTTTTGAACATAAAAGATTTATGATAGTTAAATTGTTATTTATATGATACAAGAAATCATAGGGATACACAAAGCATATCTGGAAAGGTTAGAGTATTATCGCATGACTTAGTGAATTATTGATGGATAAATGAAGAACATTTACTTGAGGGAAAATGAGTATTTCAAGTGCATTGTTAATCTTGCATTACTTCAGAATGTCAGTTGTTTTCCTATTTTTGAAAAAAAAATTGAAAGAAGAATGCATAAATCTGCACATGCTATGATGATATTTTAATCAGACTGTATGAGGTTCAATTTTAAAACGGCTTTTTGTCAAGTTTCTGTTTTAAATGGCATTTTACAGATACACTATACAGTATTAATTATCTTCATTATTTTAGTTGTAGTAGAAATTTTGTTTTAATCAGGTAGTCTGCGACAGAACATTTTTTAATTATGGGTATGGTCAGTATCATATTGTGTAAAATGGCCACAAAATTTATTTTTGCGTTCTCTTATATTCATTTGCTTTTTGAAGAAGTTAGTGGTCCAATCATTAATTTGATTAGACATTTTAGTGGCACATTTGTTTTAATACTGTTTTGCAGTTTTCATTTTAATAAATTTGCTGCATTTTGCACCAGTTTTGTTGTTTTTAGACTCAACAGAGATGGTATTGTTGTAACTGCACAATTTGATTTGCATTTTGTTTTGTAGAATGTATTATTGTATACAGTCTTGTTTGTTTTTGTCACTGCTTTTGTAGAAACTGTACTTGACAAATTGATTAAACTAAAGAGGAAGTGAGAAACGCCTAAAGTTTGTCTAGCTTTAAAAGGAGACACGCTAGAAGAACTTCATACAAGTAAATCAGTATGCTTATACTCATAATAGTGAAACTTTGAGTTGCAGACCAGTCTAGAAACTCTTGTGTCTGATTGGTCATTTCTGAACATAGTTTTCAAACTGACTAATGGCAAGGCAGCTTTCTGAGACTGGTCTCTAAATTCTGTCTTTATAACATTGGAGCATTGTAAGATTGTTTTAAGCTTTAGTCAGAAATTCAACTTTTTTTGTAATTGCATTTTTGAATAAGAATTCAGTGGTGCTGGCACTTAGAGTGTTGTAATCATTTACATGTTTTTACATCATGTACATGGAATGTAGATTTATAGGAAGTTTATATTTTATGAGTGGTGTTTTAGGCAAGATTACATGTATTTATTTTAGTGGAACATTTGATTTTGATGTACATTTTAGATGATTTCTAAGTAAAGTGTTTATGTGTGACATCAATGGTTATATTTAAGATTACCAGTGATTTATATTACGGATTTTAGGCCAGCCTGGATATTTCTCATAGTTAAGCAGTTAGAATGAAAGACTCCCCCAACCCCAAGTAGAAGGGGGGTATGGTCTGATTGATTGAGTATTACATGTCTAAGGTCATCCTCTGTGTCAGCTTTGTGTTGGGAAGTTGTCATTTACTTTTGGAGAACAAGGTCCAAAATTATAAAACTGAGATTGGAAACCAGTCCCAAAACTCTAACATCTGATTGGTTGATTCTTAACTTAGTTTTGAAATTGACCATTGGAATTGTTACATTGTTAGACAGGTTTTATAACCTTGGAACCAGGTTAATACTGGTACAAAGATTCCAGAAACACTGGTAAGGTTAACTAAACACTGTGTGTAACTTTGATACTGTTGTAAGATGGGATGTAACATAAAAAATATATAAGAAGCAAACAAAGTTGCACATGCTATCATTATTTTATTGGATTGCACAAGTTACACATCTCATATAAGTGTAGATTATGTGCTTCCTTTCAGAGTAAATATTCGATAATAACAGCCATCTAACAATAGACGTTTCTACAAATTCAGCTTTTCAGCATGTTCAGATAAATTAATATTTGATGATCCAGATTTATTTTGTTGTGTTTGGTCTTTTGTGATACAATGTTTAATTTGTTTTCAGGTCTTAGGTATGTTTATAAAAACAAGTTTTCATTTCACACTTAACATATTGCACTTTATCTCAAAGTTCGTTTAGAACCAAAAATAAGAGAAGTCAGTAGTTTGTTCGATTATATCTTCTGTAACATTGTTTTATTTAAGAAATAAAATATTTCATTTAATGATTTGTCGCTGAATAAATCATTATTTGGAGTTCGGATGCAAAGGAATTATATTACGAGGGTGCAGCTCGAGTGATATAATAATACGCATCTGAACGACAAACAATGATTTTATTCAAGAGCAGATCACTAAATGAGAAATATTATTTCGATTCTAACATGTTACCAAGGACTTTAAAGTACATCCTTGACGGCATTCATTAAATATTTGCCCGTTTTCAATCGGTTTCTTTTCCAGCGCGCTGTTTGACACTATGACGTAATAATTGTGATGTCAGAACAGTGAATTGTTGAATACTAATTCACTGTTTTCAGCCTTCTTTGTTTAATAGGAAAATGAATTGGATTGTGTTAGAATAAAAAACTTTGTATTGTTTTATATCATTTTATCATTGGTCATGTCTGTCAGTTTTCATTTTTGTGATTATAAACTAAGAGTTATGACTATTGCAAATTATATATCTCGATGGCAGAATTGTGAATGTCATATTGTCTATGAGTGAATTTTTGTACATGCATATAGAATAGAGTAACACACAAATAATTATGCAAAATCTGCAAAGTATTAGGAAAAATCGCCTATGTATATCCTAAAGAATATCTAGCAAAAACTGTGTGCTATAAATGAAATATGTATCATTGTAGACTTCAGTTTTGTTCTATTTCCCGATGTCCTTCCATTTTTAGCTTGACTATTCGAAGAGTAGTCCAGCTGTTCTACTCACCCTGGCGTCAGGGTCACACTTTGGTTAAAGTTTTGCATGCAAGTACATATGGCTATCATATAAAGGCATATAGCTTTTAAACTTATTTTTTCTTTTTCTAGGTCAGTTACCAACTATACTGGGTCAGGTACCATAACTCTGACATTTATTTTGAGCAAATTATGCCCCCTTTTGGACTTAGAAAAGCCTGGTTAAAGTTTTACATGCAAGTTACTATCTCCAAAACTAATGCAGATATTGAATTGAAACTTCACGTGTCTTCGGGGTTATAAAACTACTTGATTGCATCAAGTCCCATCACTCTGACATGCAGTTTGGTCAAATTATGAACTTACTAATTTGCATGAAAACTTCTGGTTAAAGTTTTTCATGCAAGTTACTATCTCCAAAACCAATGCAGATACTGGATTGAAACTCTATAGATATTTTAACATTTAGGTTAATATTTTCCTGCTTCTGGGACATTAACAGTTCGAATAGTTGAGCATTGGCTGTCCTATGGACAGCTCTTGTTTTTTAAATTTTGAAAGTTAAATAGGGAGTTGGTCTATAAATTAATAAAAAATGGCTGGCTTTGTCTCCTTAAGTTGGTGTAGGTTTTTGCATGCTAATAATTTTTGTGAAAGTTTTCTTTTCAAGTGTTCCTATATATATTTAGTGCAATGGTATTATTTTAACTTTTGCTGATTTTGTATGTTTTCAAATGAAGATTTTTGTAAACTTTTCTAAGCATTATATACTGTCTTTTATTACCTCATATTGTAACATAACTTTTTATCTTGTTTGTAAAGATGTTGAAATTTGGTTTTAATATCTGCTTTAAATTGAAAAATATTATTTTGCTAGATGTTTCTGCTGTGTTTAAATTACAATTTTTTCCAAGGAATTTTATACTAGTAATGTAATGTGTGGATCAGGCAGTGATTTCTTAACTATTGTATAACTTCAATTTAAAACCAAGAGTTTATTCCCTTTTATCAGTTTTTATGAAGCTGCTGGCAGAAATATTCATTTTAGGCCTGTAATGTTTTTTTTTCATCAATATACTGATCGTCAAGGTAAGGTTACCATCAACAATCTTATATTGTTGTATCTCTGTAGGTATTGTTTGTTGATACAGATATATTTATGAGCCACTTAATGATCTACAGAAACTGATTTTGTTGTTTGAATAAGGCTGAGTAATAGAAATATCTGAAGTTAATGCACATCAAAGCTTTATACATGCATGTTGCATGATTATGATTCAGTTGAAATGTTGTGTTCAATTTTAAGTCTGGCAGATAACTCTGATAGCCAATTTTTATCTTCTTTTCAATTATTACTTCCCTTACGTTTGGAAAAGAAGTACATTTTAAACAGAACATTGTGTATTTATTATGTCTGTCTGGCTTTCTTGTAGATGTCCGTCTGTCTGTTTGTCAGCCAAAATCATATCCATTTTCTTCTTTTTTATGCCATTTAAGAGATTATCATGTAACCTGGCATTTTTGCCATAATGAGGTGACATGTAGACTACAAGTTTTGTTGTACAGTACAGTTATGTTGGTTAAATGTCCTGGTATTGTAAGATCAAACTGACAGAAAAATGCTTTGCATCTTCGTTAAGCGTGAATGGTTTTCCTACATCTTTTCACCAGTGTTTTCCATAATATAATGATAGAATGGTAAGATCAGAGGTCAGATTGGCACCATTTCTAACAACTATTGAAAATTTATTTAATTTAGAAACAGTGTATATTGTGTTTTAACGTTATTAATACAGGAAAAAAGAGGTCATACATTTGCTGAATAATTTCACGAGGGTGTAACCTGAGTGAATTATTCTGACAAGGTATAAGTGACTTTGAGTGTATTGATTTAAGTTAAATATGCTTTTGCTATACATTACTTTGATTCTAATATTCCCTTTATCTAAAACAGAAGTAAAATATAGTAGCACTCTTTTTTGGTCACAACAAAAACATTGACATCATCGCTAGTTAACTTGACGTCATTTTAGTGTAAGCATGTTTTAACAGAAGCAAGCTTATTACAATTTTTGACAGAAAAGGAATCGTACTGAGTTTGTTTTTTATTACAAACATTTTATGCTTTTCTGTACAATATTTTACAGTACTTACAAACAAGTAAACATCCTTAAGTTACTGTCATTTGTAAGTCAGAGATAAATTGATAAAGAATATACCTTTCCTTTATATTGTAAATATTTAGATATGAGTGGTACAATTTTTAGCTCACCTGAAAAGGTGAGCTTTTGTGATCGCCCTGTGTCCACAATTTGACTATTAACACTCTAGAGGTCACAATGTTGGCCCAATCTTAATTAAATTTGGTCAGAATGTTACTCTCAATAAAATCTTGGACGAGTTTGATATTGGGTCATCTGGGATCAAAAACTAGGTCACCAGGTCAAATCAAAGAAAAAGCTTGTTAACACTCTAGAGGCCACATTTATAACTATATTTTCATGAAACTTGTTCAGAATGTTAATCTTGATGATCTTTAGGTCAAGTTCAAATCTAGGTCAAGTGGAATCAGAAACTAGGTCACCAGGTCAAATCAAAGGTAAGACTTGTTAACACTCTAGAGGCCACATTTATGACTATATCTTAATGAAACTTGGCCAGAATGTTAATCTTGATGATCTTTAGGTCAAGTTCAAATCTGGGTCAGATGGGGTCAAAAACTAGGTCACCAGGTCAAATCAAAGGAAAAGCAAAACACACTAGAAGCCACATTCATGACCATATCTTAATGAAACTTGGTCAGAATGTTAATCTTGATGATTTGAGGTCAAGGTTAAATCTGAGTCTGGTGGGGTCAAAAACTAGGTCACCAGGTGAAATCAAGTGTAAAGCTTGTTAACACTCTAGAGGCCACGTTTATGATAATATCTATGAAACTTGGTCAGAATGTTAATCTTGATGATCTTTAGGGCAAGTTCAGATCTAGGTCAAGTGGTGTCAGAAACTAGGTCACCAGGTCAGATCAAAGGAAAAGCTTGTTAGCACTCTAGAGGCCACATTTATGACTATATCTTAATGAAACTTGGTCAGAATGTTAGGTCAAGTTCGAATCTGGGTCATGTGGAATGTGACCTACTGACCTACTTTTTTGTTTTTTAAGATACAGCCTCTAAATTTGGATGGCATGTACAGTTTTGCACACCGATCTTAAAACTGACTTCAATGACCATGAATGTGACCTACTGACCTACTTTCTGCAGGTGAGCGATAGGCCTTCAGGGCCGTCTTGTTAAACACTTGAACTGTTATGTCTGCAGTTTTGTTTTCAGCTCATTCAGATAGTACTGATTAAATTTAGTGTCAATGAATATTGCCCATACTTATATCAAAATGAGAATAGGGTATGTTCTAGTAAAAAAAATCAAATGTGTTTTAATTTCTCTTACATATGGAATTCTATTTTCCTTCATACATGAAAATTTAATTTCCCTGATATGGAATTTTGATTTCCTTTATGGAATAATGAACGATCATCAACTTTAGTATAATAGATATTTGAAGTGTATACAAACAAGTTTGCATGAAATACATGAAGGTACATATCACTGACTCATATTTTGTAAAGCTTATGAGTATTTAAGCATAGTAAACATAATTTAAAAAAAGATGTGTCTGTTTGCTTTACTTATACCAATAGAAGTTATCATTACAAGTTTTGCCAAATGTTGTGTTCTGCAGTAAGATCATACCTGTTTGAGGTGTAATACTATGTTGTTCTGATTGTGATTTTGATTTATATATAGTTTTTGAAAGCAGCAATGTTATGTACCAAGTACATGAACATGCCTATGTATAATAAAAAGTATATTTCTTCCATAGCTTCTTGTTCTTTACTGTTCTAAAATCCATAAATGTCCTGGTAAAATCCCTCTCCAATGATATATACCATAGCGCAGGTCATTCCATCAAAGGCCAAGGTCACAGGGGCCTGAACATGGAAATACTATGTCCGATCAGTAACTTGAGAATCACTTGACCCAGAATGTTGAAACTTCATAGGATGATTGGACATTCAAAGTAGAGGACCTCGATTGATTTTGGGGTCACTCTGTTAAAGGTCAAGGTCACAGAGGTCTGAACATGGAAATCCATTTCCAGTCAATAATTTGAGAACCACATGACCCAGAATGTTGAAACCTCATAGGATGATTGGACATGCAGAGTAAATGACCCCTATTGATTTTGAGGTCCAGTACACAACGGCCAGAACATGGCAATCCATTTCTGGTCAGTAACTTGAGAATCATTCAAACTTCATAGGGTGATTGGACTTACAGAGTAGATGACCCCTATTGTTTTTTGGGGTCACTCCATCAAGGGTCAAGTCACAGGGGCCATCTGTCCGTCACACTTTATTTTTGATAAATACCTGGAGAACCATTTGACCTAGAAATTTCAAACTGCATAGGACGATAGGGCTTACAGAGTAGATGACACTATTAATTCTGGGGTTAATAGATCAAAGGTCACGGTCACAAGGACCTGAACATGGAAAACCGTTCCTGATCTGTAACTCGAGAACCACTTTACCCAAAACGTTGAAACTTTATAGGATGATTGAACAAGTAGAGTAGATGACCCCTAATGATTTTGGGGTCACTTGATCAAAGGCCAAGGTCACAGGGACCAGAACATGGAAAACGGTTTCCGATCAATAACTTGAGAACCATTTTACCCAGAACCTTCAAACTTTATAGGATGATAGGACTATCAGAGTAGCTGACCCTTATCATTTTTCGGGTCACTTGAGCTAAGGTCAAGGTCACAGAGGCCTGAACATGGAAATCCCTTTCCGGTCAATAACTTGAGAACCACTTGACCCAGAATTTTGAAACCTTATAGGATAATTGGACATGCCAAGTTGACGATCCCTATTGTAGCCAACCTTCAGTTTCTCTGACTTTCGCTCCTGTCTGCTATTGACTTCTTGCCAATTACGACTATGCATTGGGGGAGACATGCGCTTTTCTACAAAAGCATCTTTTAGTTATGCCTAATTTGGTCAAAGTCCTCTCATGTTTGTTTAAATGGTTTCACTCGACTGATACGGTAGGGGCGGTCAGAGCTAAATATAGAAAAAAATGAAATGATTACTTGATGGATTGTCACTGAGTTTGGTCTGTTAGCATTCTTGTACAGCTTTCATACAACTTTCAAATGGCTCCACTTTAAGGTGCAATCAAAGCTTAAGATAGAAAAAATCTTAAAACTACAACTTACCTTAAACCATTGATGAATCATCACCAAACTCGATCTGTCGTATTATGGTATTACTAAGTGAACTGCTTGATGTAATCTTTCTTGATACTTCAATTATATTAAAGGTCAAACTGTCAAGCAGTGCATAGTTTCCATTATACAGTTGGCTTTTTCAGAGTGATTGCATTTTTATACCCCCACCAAACATGTTTCGGGGTGGGGGGCTATTTAGGAGTCAGTTTCGTCGCGACGGGACACGTCTCGAAATCTATATCTCAGTTATTACTAAATGGATTTGATTCAAACTTAAAATAGATGTTTCACCTTATCACCCACATCATGTGACACAAGGTGCAAAACTCTGACACCAAGTTTTTATGAATTATGCCCCCTTTTACTTAGAATTTAAGATTAATTTTGATGCATTTTCACTATGTCTCAGTTATTACGAAATGCATTTGTTTCAAACTTGAAGTAGTTGTTCCACATCATCACCCGCATCATATGACACCAGGTGCACAACTCTTGCACCAGTATTTCCTGAATTATGCCCCCTTTTTGCTTAGAATTATACTCATATAGTGTTTTGATACACTTTGTCTGTACCTCTCTTATTATTTGATATTTTTTAACATAGACTCAAGCTATTGTGCAATATTCATCCGCCATTGGCACTGGGGGCTGACGATGTCAAACCGCGAGCCGTTTCGTTACGAAGACAGGTAATGGTTTCGTTGTGAGTATTTGTTTACATCTGGCGTGGCATGCATATGCGGTTTACAAATCTTAATATATTTTGCTTTTTTTTCGGTGTGGACCTTTGGATAGTTACAGAGAAATGGTGAGTTAATGTGTATGTTATGTTTGTGTATGCGTATATGCGACATTTTGTTTTTTCTTAAGTATTTTTGCGTTTATTAGTGTTCAATTACTATGTGTTACATAAAAATCCTTGTTTATTTGCAAAACGGTATAAAAGTAAGATAAAATAATCAAAGAAAGAGTCACTTGTCGAGATATCAGTGAATATTTGTTCCTGCTACAATAAGATGTCTCTGTTATTACGAAAACATTATTAAAATCGGCAATATACATCATTTTTTGTGTCTGTGTTTCGCACAGAGTGTGTCTAGGTTTTCATACGAAGTACAACAAAATAGTATGTGTTTCGTTACAAAGTCGATTTTCTTTTTTTTCAGAATCTTATGTGCAGCTATTGTGACTCTACATTTGAGAACATAAAAGACACAGTGTGTCACTGTGTTGAGGATCACCCGGCAGAAAAGATGTCCTACATGATTGTGGAAGTCGATTGACGGGAGGAGTAATCGCCAAAGTACATACAATGTATTGGGGTCTAATGTTACCGGCAAAGAAATCAGTTTTGATCCCCAATCTGGGAAAATGATAGTACCTACCAAATCTTCAGTCAGCGACAGCCCAGTTCGAAAACTACACAAAATCAACACACCATCGAAATCAGTTCATCGTCAATTATATTCACAATTAGAAGTCGACCAAGAACATGTCGAAAACTTACCTTCAACTGAGGCAACCGATTCAGTTGCTGATTTATCGGAACTGTTGGACACCACAGTGTTATATTCGGATTCAGAGCCCGACATTGAGGAGTATGAACTAATGGAAAATGCAAATGACATCCCTGATGACGTAATGGCGGACACACAAACTGTACAAATGGTAGTTCAGCAACTTAAAACGTTATTGCCGTCTGTTACCGCTCATTTACATTTACATGCACACAAGTATCGCTTATTACACACAAAGACCTGTATAAGATCATGAATTAGCAAAATAGAACGATTTGGACAAACATGAGTTCGGATAAAAAATAGAGTGGCATATCAACAAGATTTAAATACATGAAATGGATGAAGTAACTACATATTTGTATTTAAATCAATGCAAAAAGTTACCAAGACGAATGCTTTTAAGTGAAACTTAAACAGAGGAGAATGAATCATCTTTCCCTAATGTTAAACACAACAAATTAAACAAATTATATTAAAGGTCAGCAAACATGTATAATTATCTAATGGCTTCAGAAGAAAACCTAGACATATTCTGTGGATGTCTTCAATAGAAAACACATACACCTTCAGTTGAAAACCCATACCTAATGCAGTGACTTCGAGAGAAAACCCATACTCATTTCTTATAAACACGACCGAGTATTAAATGCAATTTTTGTAGGAATAGAGGCATAAAATCAAATGAAAAACATGTACAGTCGAAAAATATGTTGAAATCGTTTTCAAAAGCTGAAAGTTTAAGCACAATAATTACATTTAATAACGGATGCTTGTGTTTATCATGAATTTGCTGTATAAAACCACACATTCAAAAAGAAACTGTCTGATTTTATTCAACACACGATCAAACAGCTGCAAATTAGTCATATGTTTGCTTTGCTAACAATTGGTAAAGATTTACAGCTTACGTTTCACACAAATACTCTTACCTTTATATGCACAGTTATGAATTCCAGTAACACAGGGGTGTGTGAGGCGTGTATGTAAACAAATACTCACAACGAAACCATTACCTGTCTTCGTAACGAAACGGCTCGCGGTTTGACATCGTCAGCCACCAGTGGGTGTAACATCATAAAATACAGGTAAAGTTCGACTTTGGCTACAAACCACCAATTTTATATGTAGTTATGACCCCTTTCCAACTTAAAATTTGTCAAACTTATGGTTGCCGGACAATAACTCACGAAAGGCTTGACAGATTTAGATAAATTTTGGTACACAGGTGTAAAATCATAAAATACAGGTCAAGTTCGATTTAAATTGCACCTTCTTGTGGCCATGTCTTTCTTATGGTATCCATTCTTCTGTGAAAAAACCGTATTGTGGGGGTATTCGTCACTCCTGTGACAGTTCTAGTTTCTACTTGGCAATTTTATCTAGGTTTCATCAGTAAACTGGTATCTCCGTTACTGGAAATGGGAATGGATTAAAACTTATTGACACTTACTCACTGTGATGTTCTGACATGAAGTGTACATAATTCATAACTCTGTTTTGCTTCGGGGCCTCCGCTTCAAGTGTAGATTTCTTCATGTGAGGAAGACATCCAACTAGCAAGAAGAAGGTCGGTTCTACCCAGGTGCCCTCCCGTTCTTGCATGCTTTGAATAATGTATGGGGATTTCCTCCACTATCAAAAGCTGGAAAAGTCGCCATGTGACCTGAACTGTGCCAGTGTGACATTATACCAAATAAAAACAAAATCTGTTTTGCTTTTTCACAAAGCTATGCTCCTTTTTCAGTTTGTTTGGTTAAGTTTTTCTATGTATACTGCTATCCTTTAGCATATATACCTTCACATCATAGATCCATTCCTTTAGCGTATATATCTTCACATCATAGATCCATTCCTTTATCATGTTTATCTTCACATCATAGATCCATTCCTTTAGCGTGTACCTCTTCACATCATAGATCCATTCCTTAAGCGTGTATACCTTCACATCATACATCCATTCCTTGAGCATGCATACCTTCACATTATAGATCCATTCCTTTAGCATGTATACCTTCACATCATACATCCATTCCTTTAGCGTGTATACCTTCACATCATACATCCATTCCTTTAGCGTGTTTATCTTCACATCATAGATACATTCCTTTAGCATGTATACCTTCACATCATAGATTCATTCCTTTAGCGTGTATACCTTCACATCATACATCCATTCCTTTAGCGTGTATACCTTCAGATCATTCATCCATTCCTTTAGCGTGTATACCTTCACATCATAGATCCATTCCTTTAGCGTGTTTATCTTCACATCATAGATACATTCCTTTAGCGTATATATCTTCACATCATAGATTCATTCCTTTAGCGTGTATATCTTCACATCATAGATCCATTCCTTTAGCGTGTATACCTTCACATCATAGATCCATACCTTTAGCGTGTATACCTTCACATCATAGATCCATTTCTTTATCATGTATACCTTCACATCATAGATCCATTCCTTTAGCGTGTATACCTTCACATCATAGATCCATTCCTTGAGCATGCATACCTTCACATCATAGATCCATTCCTTTAGCGTGTATACCTTCACATCATAGATCCATTCCTTTAGCATGTTTACCTTCACATTATAGATCCATTCCTTTATCATGTTTAACTTCGCATCATAGATCCATTCCTTTATCGTGTATGTCTTCACATCATAGATCCATTCCTTTAGCATGTATATCTTCGCATCATAGATCCATTCCTTTATCGTGTATACCTTCACATCATACATCCATTCCTTGAGCATGCATACCTTCACATTATAGATCCATTCCTTTAGTGTGTTTACCTTCACATCTTAGATCCATTCCTTTATCATGTTTACCTTTACATCATAGATCCATTCCTTTATCATGTTTACCTTCACATTAATGATCCATTCCTTTATCATGTTTAACTTCACATCATAGATCCATTCCTTTATCGTGTATGTCTTCACATCATATATCGATTCCTTTAGCATGTATATCTTCGCATCATAGATCCATTCCTTTATCATGTATATCTTCACATCATAGATCCATTCCTTTAGCATGTATATCTTCACGACTATATCTTCACATCATAGATCCATTCCTTTAGCATGTATTCCTTTATCATGTATGTCTTCACATCATAGATCCATTCCTTTAGCGTGTATATCTTCGCATCATAGATCCATTTCTTTATCATGTATATCTTCACATCATAGATCCATTCCTTTAGCGTGTATATCTTCACATCATAGATACATTCCTTTAGCGTGTATACCTTCACATCATAGATCCATTCCTTTAGCGTATATATCTTCACATCATAGATCCATTCCTTTATCATGTATATCTTCACATCATAGGTCCATTCCTTTAGCGTGTATACCTTCACATCATAGATTCATTCCTTTAGCGTGTATACCTTTACATCTTAGATCCATTCCTTTATCATGTTTACCTTCACATCATAGATCAATTCCTTTATCATGTTTACCTTCACATCATAGATCCATTCCTTTATCATGTTTATCTTCACATCATAGATCCATTCCTTTAGCGTGTATATCTTCACATCATAGATCCATTCCTTTAGCGTGTATATCTTCATATAATACATCCTTTCCTTTAGTTGTATATCTTCACATCATAGATCCATTCCTTTAACGTGTATATCTTCACATCATTGATACATTCATTTAGCGTGTATATCTTCACATCATAGATCCATTTCTTTATCATGTATACCTTCACATCATAGATCCATTCCTTTAGTTGTATATCTTCACATCATAGATCCATTCCTTTAACGTGTATATCTTCACATCATAGATCCATTCCTTTAGCGTGTATATCTTCACATCATAGATCCATTCCTTTATCATGTATACCTTTACATCATAGATCCATTCCTTTAGCGTGTACACCTTCACATCATAGATCCATTTTTATCGTGTATATCTTCACATCATAGATCCATGCCTTTATCGTGTATATCTTCACATCATAGATCCATTCCTTTAGCGTGTATACCTTCACATCATAGATTCATTCCTTTAGCGTGTATACCTTCACATCATAGATCCATTTTTATCGTATATATCTTCACATCATAGATTCATTCCTTTAGCGTGTATATCTTCACATCATAGATCCATTCCTTTATCATGTATACCTTTACATCATAGATCCATTCCTTTAGCGTGTACACCTTCACATCATAGATCCATTTTTATCGTGTATATCTTCACATCATAGATCCATTCCTTTAGCGTGTATATCTTCACATCATAGATCCATTCCTTTAGCGTGTATACCTTCACATCATAGATTCATTCCTTTAGCGTGTATACCTTCACATCATAGATCCATTTTTATCGTATATATCTTCACATCATAGATTCATTCCTTTAGCGTGTATATCTTCACATCATAGATCCATTCCTTTAGCGTGTATACCTTCACATCATAGATTCATTCCTTTAGCGTGTATATCTTCACATCATAGATCCATTCCTTTAGCGTGTATATCTTCACATCATAGATCCATTCCTTTAGCGTGTTTATCTTCACATCATACATCCACTCCTTTAGGGTGTTTATCTTCACATCACAGATCCATTCTTTTAGCGTGTATAGCTTCAAATCAAGGGCATAGATCTGTGAAAGTTTGGAGAAATAATCCAAGTACCGTACTACCCGCTGGGTCATTTCGTGTATTTGATAAACTTAATAAAACTACCAAAGGTCTATTGCTCTAATTCAAAATCTCCAATACTACTCAGTTTATCGTAGTTTATAGTTTTTATCTTCCATGAAGACAGTGAATGGTGATTTGGGTGAATTCTGTATTGCAAAAAGAAACAAATATATAAATAGCCTTAAGAGCATGTTTACACAATTTTCGGTAGCCTAGTAGTAGAGCGTCCGCTTCGAGAGCGGGAGGTTGTGGGTTCGATCCCCGGCCACGTTATACCAAAGACGTAAAAAATGGTATTAGCAGCTTTCTCGCTTGGCGCTCAGCATTAAGAGGGTAGTGCTAGGACTGGTCAGCTCGGTGTCAGTATAATGTGACTGGGTTGGGTATCATGTCACGTGTCTACGGCGTGATATTCCAGTGAGGCAGCACTATATACTTGGGCATTGTGCTCACTGCTACAAGTAGACACCGTCGTTTATATGACTGAAAAATTGTTGAAAAAGACGTTAAACCTGAACACACACACAAACACAATTTTCTTATAAGTATACAAATGTACATACAAGAAACAGAAACATAGAGCTCCTGAAAAAACACCATGTTAGTCTATCGATCAACACGCCTAATAACTTTGTACATGTATGCAATTGGGTGCATGAAAGTTTCAAACCTCAGCATAAATATCAAGGTCAAATACGGCGCTCAAACAGAAAACACTGATAATAAAATGTACGCAACTAATATTTCAAATTTTGACATTCCTATAAAAAGGGTATAAATGCAGTGAAATGTTACCGTTCTCTGCATAGCAGAGATGCACAAAATCTCTCTCGTCGGGCACCACACGTAATTAACTGAAATATCAACAAATTATTGCAGAAAAAAACGATATTTTTGTAGAACTAAATCTTGGCGCGAAGTTAATGGGCACTTTCTCGGAAATGTGTTTTGGGAACAGTTACAACTGTTGTCAACGACATTTTCTTGCAGGTACCTTGAACTCGTGAAATAAGTCTATATTACATTTTAATGCTGTCATCATCCTCATCATCTCATCCTCCTCATCGTCATCATCATCATCATTATCATCATCAGACAATGTTGGCTTTTCCGCTCCGTTAATTAACGTAAGATAGCTTTAATCAAATTGTGTAATTAAATCACTGATCTTGAGAGAAAATCAGTCCATAGTTACTCTAACTATGTTAAGTGTCGCTAGACTCTACCTTTGCAAGTTCGTTTCTGACACAGATCGTCCGAAATTCACCGCCTGTCAATCAAACTAATCGATAATCCAATCAGATATTGATTTTTGACACACCTCCACGCACCGCTTATATTTCCTTCGACAAGCTGAAATTGCCGAGGTTCTTAGATACGAAGCAGTTACTTTGAAAAAAAGGTTGTATAATGTAGATCTGTCTAATCATGGTTAAAAGATGTCAATGGGGACAATGTAATTCAGACAGTCGGTATAAAGATCGATTAGTAGGAGATGTACAGTTTATTCCATTTCCGAAGCAGAAAAGAAACCTTGAAAAATGCAAACGCTAGATAAAAGCATGCGGCCGTCCTCACCGTAACAGTTGAACACTAACAACATCGACGGAAATTACCACATTACGTTTGTTCTAAGGTACGGCAGTGTATTTCATATCATATGATCAGTTTCCTGCTGCTCAGAATGTGGTCTAGCCCAGTGACATTACTAAATGTATTGAAACTATATATTATACTTCGCTGACTATCAAATTGTTGCATTAACTGTATAGAACCCATTTTCAACATCTGAAAAAAGTGTTATATTATCTTTGTCTTCTTCAGTTTGACAGTTCATGTTCTGACATTGACCACTTTAGAAATGTCTTAATGCAACACTTGAAATCATGTCTTTAAAATAACTGAGAGTATTTGTTTTCAAATTTATCATCTTTCAGAGCAATGTCTTCTTAGAAATTAAAAATAAAATCACAAAAGGACAGATGCAATGGCCGGTCATTTAAGTTTAGATCAGACAAGGTATACTGAGGTGTACTTTACACGAAACATCAAATTGACAATAACAAAAATAAGTTAATGCATTGGACATTTATTTCATAAGAAAAGCATAATGTCTAATGAAACTGGCAATTTTGCACATTAGTGATATAAATATCAGTAATATTCAATTTATGAACAATTGCCTAATATCAAATTGTAAGAGGCTAAACCTACGTTGTTAATAATGTAATTTATTATATACCTATATAAATCCTGTCGAAAATACAGCTTGTATTTCACAAGTAAATATGAATGGGCAGAAAAAATTTCCGTAATGTACCTTTTGTATTGTATGTTACCGGACTACTTTCATTTAATATGCATGACCTGACACAGTTCTTTAAATAGCGCACACAAAAACTTCACTAATTTCTATTTTAACATCGACAAACATTAAAAGATTCCGTTCGATAACAAAACAACAAACACAAAAGGTGAAGGTATATAATAAAAGTGTCATTACAACAGTAGCTGGATCTGGGATTTTGTATTCTTGCACGGACGGATCACACTTGGCGCTTGCGCGCCTCCTGAGATCCGATCTGGCAAAATCCACTCAGCCGAATACAGCATCCCAGATCAAGCTACTATTATAATAACCCTATTATATGATAAAATAATGTAGGACACGAACTGCGCGGCATATTACGGAAGCTCCGATGTGACATGTGTGCGTTTTTTATATCGCGGACACGGGACAAAAAACGTACCTCAGAAATCCTGCCATATTGAACAAAAGAAGTCCTGACATGATTCTTGTGGAATTCCACTTTAGTGTATCATTAAATGTTCCATGTACACCGCCATATGACCACATTTACGGATGGCTCTAAATTTTACAATGGTACTCGTGAGATGTGCAGATGTTGAGGTCTGCCCAACCCGGGGCTAGATGACGTGGACGATAGCATGCATCTCCACTACGGTACATGGAAGGTTCAATGAAACCGTTTTTGTCATGAAGGGCGGCCTATGGGTCTTTTAGTTCGTTCTATTCTAATTTCAGAGTAAATTGGAGAATTCAGAGGAGCTTACAAGAAAAGCTTTACTTGGCATATGTATAAATTTTAAAATGCCCTGTAACTTCACTAAAATGTGTAACTAGGCCAGGTACTGATCATTCACTTAGAAATCCCGACAATTATTCATTTTAAAACATACCTTTGGTATGTGAAACTGGCATTAGTACAAAGTTTGAATAATTGCATAGTCAAAATTAAAATCTTACTGACGCGTAGGTCAATAAAAGTACCGGTTTGGAAAAAAGCAACACGTCTTTGGCCGACTGGATTAAAGTGCATACCCGGATAACCCAATAGGTAGACAGGTGAAAATAATATTATCCTTACTAATATTGCAATAAAAGTAGTATATCTGAAATCTTTTGTCCTTCACTTTTGATTCAAGTAGTGAAGTTGTCAATCAGTTGCAGAGAACATGCCAGTGCTATTACGGAATCCTGGAGCATACTGTTGAACCTATATCCAATAAATCCTTTGAAAGCAATTAGCAGTTAAACTGTTAGCAGTAAGTTAGTTAAATTAGCAGTTATGTGAACTTATGACAAAGTAACCTCACTCTTTTTAATATTGACATACCTTAAACAGTATAGGAACTATAAATTCATTCATACCAGCGGTTTCTGAGAACTGAAAATATTTCACCAATTTAGTTAACATTTTAGATGAGGCTATTAACAGCCGTTCAACAGAAAATAAATGTATTAATCTACTTTCTGTGCTGATGTTTTAAACAATGTTAGACATTAGAATCTTGGTTTAAACATATTTATTTATCAAGATATACATGACATATAACATCCATACATATAACATCCATACAATACAAATATCAAGACAAGTGGATTGAATTGAAAGCTTCTAGAGCTTACAGTAACTCTCTCCACAATTCCATTAGAATCTTATATAAAAGATCAAGAATAACACAGATTCGCAAAAAGCCTTTGGCAGGTAACTTTTGCAGTAACTTTTGATATCATAATGTACGAACAAAAAAAAATATACTGACTCATCAGCAAAACTTAACATTCTATGCTTCATAACTTGACAAAAATCGTCAGTATTTGATAATGCTGGTTTTGACATATAATATCATATGCACTTCAGCATTCAATACTTGTTAAATAATACTGTAAAAATTCAATCACATGTTAACTTGGAAACTTATAGAACAGTAGCTGTTTATAGTTTTTAAACTCTATGTAGATATCACCATGATATTTAATAATAAAAGATTTATATCAAGACTGTACATACACATACAACATATATATTTTCAATGTTAAATTGGAACTCATGATTATACTGTAATGCTATATAACATACAAAAACTGAATTCTCTGTACAGATCAAAAAGTAAATAAAATTCTTTTTGTGCTAAAAAGTACAAAAACAAAGCAAACAACACTGCCATTGGCACATGGATATTTAAAGTTAGGAGTGTGTATCAGTATTTGTGCAAGATCATATGCAAGCATAGAACACAACCAAGCATGATAATCAAAATGCTTATACTGAATTTACCCGTGGACTGAAGAAATGGAAAAAATTAATAGTATTTCAAATGGAACTTAAGAAGATGCTGATAAACGTGAATAATAATCGTTCTTACAAGTAATTCAGAAGTGGCGTCTTTATATATATATTGTCCATTAATGGCCATGTGCTTTTAACTTGTAACCGATCACAAGCTGCCATAAAAGCGTTTTATTTCGTTTTACAACTAAAGTAACAATTGTCAACCATGCTGGTCTACAGTCCTAAACTCCAATTCTGTGAAGGATTTATATGAGACGACAAACGAAGGTGAAGATTTAATATACTCGATTCCCTCCCCTTTAATACCATCTATAGAGTCAATGTAATCTATGTACACTACAACTGGACGCTTGCATTTCTCCAAGGTATCGACAAAATTTCGGAATGCCCTAGAACTCATTTCTACACTGAGTAATTCAAACTTTGTCCCGCTGTACCTGGAAAGATCGGCATTATCTGAATTTGAAGGTGGGCTTCTTGGATTGATTGTCTCCTGCTGATCTCCAATAGTGTCGTCTTTCACGATCAACAATTTAAGCTCTACTTTTACAGACTGTTTATATTTCATTACTCTATCTACTAAAATGTTTAATGCACGACTTGTCAATGTTACGCTTACTATCAGCATGTGCTCAATATGTTCCATATTATTTGGCAGTACAAGTGACCTTTCGTCTAAGTCCATGAATGTCAGTTCAATGCGATGCAGATCTAACAGCTGCGGAATAGTGTCTAACACTGTCGTCACATCAGGAGACTTTAGCATACCACATTCCAATTTTTGCAGTTTTGGTGCTGCAGGTAGACATCTGAAGACGGCAGAAACGGCACCAGCAGGTAAATCATAAATATTACAGAACTCCAGAGATGACAGGTTACCTTGATATTGTGATACTGATACATCCAGCAGAGAAAGTCGCTGCAACGCTTCATTAAAGTGTAGCTCGGATGCAGAAACCTTATATAGGTGAAGACTCTGTAAATGTTCATTCAGTTGTAACTGTGATATAAACAACTTCCTCAGTGTAAGATCATGTAAGTGCTCATCCAGATGTAACTCTGTTACAGGTACATCCTCCAGTCTAAGCTTCTGTAAATGTTCATTCAATTGTATCTGATGTACAGGTACTTCCTCCAATGAAAGCTGATTTAAGTGTCTGTTCAAGTGTAATTGTGATACATTCACCTTAATCAGAGAAAGGTTTTGTAAGTGATCATTTAGTTGTAACTGTGATAAAGATACATCCTGCAGTCTAAGTGTCTGTAATTGTTCATTCACTAGTATACGTGATACAGGTACTTTCTCCAGAGAAAGACTCTGTAAGTGTTTGTTCAGATGTAACTCTGTTACAGGTACATCATCGAGTATTAGCTCCTTTAAGTGTTCATTCAGTTGTAACTGTGATACGGGTATGTGATACAGAAAAAGATTCTGTAAGTATTCATTGAGTTGTATCTGTATTAAAGGTACACTATATAGACGAAGTATCTTTAAGCCTTCGTTAACCCGTAACTGGTTAACAGGTACATCAGACAATACAAGATTTTGTAAGTGTTCTTGCTGACACAGGTCAAGCTGAAATCCCTTGCAAGTTGTAAATGTATGCTCATAACATTTTACTTTCAAGTCAACTTCCTTTAAAAGTGTTTGCTGTGAAACAAAATACAAAAATCGTTCTATAGAATTATGCGCTACACTGTCATGTGCATGTAAATACAATAGTTCAAGTTGCTGTGTTTTCAGTCCTATCATTTGATCAATTACATTTGGCACTAAGGCACGTGTTTGTGCTCTAGAAAGCGAATCAGGCTCATCAAACGGAATTTCAGTAAGCTGGAATTTACATACAGATTGCATTTCTGGTAATCCTAAATAAATCCATTCATTTGATAATCTAGGGCCCACTGCCTTTCGAACGAAAACGAGAGACTTTATGGTGTTAGAATTTATGTTAACCAGTGTCTTTAAGGGGTCGGAGTCCTGCTCACACCTCGGGTCAATTATTATGTCCTGTAGCGGTAGGCCCTGTTCTACATGTCCATTTTTTATACTCTCTGTTAAACAGCTTACTATCATATTTTGGATCGCCATCACCTGTGTATATTCTTTATCACCCCGCGAGTGAAAGAATCTGCATCTGTAATCTTTGGTCATTTCATCTTCATTTATTATACTTTGCAGTGATTGTAATACCTCTCTTGCTGTAGTCAGATCAAAGCCACTCAGAAATGTGAACACAGTCGCCATCTCTAGAACTGCGGACACGGAATTACATCTTTTCATTATTGCATCTTCGATACGAACATTTTCTGCGTACTCTGACTGTATATAAAGTGCAGCAAAAAATTCTTGGATTGTTTTGTGAAAAAATGAGTAAGCATCTATTTTCATCTTCGCTCTTACGTAGAATGATTGCATTGAAAGTAACCCGGTCTGTAAACACGTAGCAAGGGTATCTTCACTTGATATTTTCTTGCCTCTTCGTAAATGAGTCAAGGCAACATTTTTACCGAAAATAAGAGAAGGTCCTTTTTGTTCACAAAATAATGTTTCAAATGCCAATTTTCCTAATCTGATCATTAGATTATAATATGTAGCACAGGACGGCGAATCGTGAAAACAATTGATGTTTGAAGCAGTCACTTTTTTAAACTTGGCAAGGAGCTTTACCTTTTTCTCAGCAATACTGAAAAATGTATCTACGATGCCAGTGTAAATTTCGCAATTCGACTGTCCAATTTCTTTGTTTATATTCCACGAGGTTATCAGTTGTACAAGTATGACAGGAGTGTTATAGACATGGGTTATTTTCATTTCATCAAGCTTCCTTTTAAATAGTTTGCATGCTTCAACTTGGTTCGAAATATCGGATCTTAAGAGTCTTCTTTCCTCAAAAAGTGACATTACGTTTGACACTAGTTTTTCCTTACATATTTTTGCTACATTTTCAATGCATACGTGCTGGTCAATTTTTGTTGAATCAAGGGGAAGCATGCAAAACTTCCACGGTCGCGATGTTGACAAATATGTACAGTTTTTTCTTGTTGACCGCCTAGGAATGTCAGACAAGGACCATTCATCCAGTCCATCTAATATTATCAGACATTTTTTGTGATAAAGCACCTCTGTTAAAACTTCGGTTGTGTACGCACTATGTCTCCCTAAAGCGCTTAAAATATGATTTGTTATCATTGAATCTACATGCCTTTCATTTACATCTGTTTCTCTGAGAAATATTAGAAACAGAAACTCAAAGTTTTTCATCTGACTGACGTCATTATGTTCAAAATAGCAAACATCATCGTCCTCAGGGCTATGTGCTTGACACCAATTTAGAGCTAACCATTTAGTAAAAGAAGTTTTACCTAGTCCAGGTTCTGCAGTTAAGTATATTTTGTTGCATTCTTTTGACTGTTTGTTAAATATCTTATCTAATGAATCTACTGATGGTGTTTCTATTGTTTCATTTTCTAGTTCTTCCGTTTGTTCAAATATTTGCTTCAACTTGTCAGTTTCACGCAAGTAAAGTGGAAATGGTGGAGTGTAGACTTTGATCAATGGAGCATCAACTTCTTCCAAACAAGGACAGATTGGAATTGTACTGCAAATCTCCCTGTAGTAATCAATAAGATCTGACTGAAGATCTGAAAATGTAAAATATATATATTTTTTTTTTGCATCGTTTAATATTCTACTAAATGTGTCGCCTAGAGAAAACATATGTTTTAAACCTTTTTTTACCGGTCAACTGTATTTCTATACCCAAGTACTTTCTGTTAAATGAAAAATACGATGACAAACGATCGACCAAAATATGACTAGCATGCCCACCTGAGAACAGAACTTCGCGGGAATGCTCTTCGTTTTAACATATTTTAATCTTAGAACATAAAAGCCTCGACTTTGACCATAGATACCAGCTTGAACTAACTTGATGAATACAACAAGCAAGTGTAAATGATATCAAATTCAATAAATCTATGTAGGAAATCTTTCAGAAGCACAGAACATTACCAAGCAAACTTAAATATGATTGAAAATGCAACCGGCTTAAGCAGAACATATTATTAAAGGACTAAAAAGGAATAACGTAGATCAACACTGAATTCGTTAAGGAAATATGTTTACGTTGGCATGAGCCAATGTGGCTGAAAATAAATCAGGCCTAAAAGCAACGATGAATATACAACACGAAAAGCCACGTTCCAAAACTGCAGTCTCCCAAAACCGCAACTTACAGCACGTGGATGGGCACGTGATTAGCACACACGAGCATACGCGAGCGCACACTCACACACACACGCGCACACCATTACACATACACAGACAATGCAAACACACGAGGACAAAACGAACAGAAAAAGTGGCAAAACAGCACTTGTGAGCATTAAAAACCCGTTTTTTTGTGTGCATCTAACTGCTACCTTAACTCTCACCATGTTCCAAAGTCACAGGTGAGACTCCCGCTTTTTGGATTACATTTCAAAGTACTGTACAATCATTAATTTTCGTGGGCATGAAATTTCGTGGTTTTGGTCAAAACAGCAATTTCGTGGGGATATGAATTCGAGGATATCAACTTTTGAACATAAAATGAATGGGAATTTTACTTGTTCGTTGGGATTAAATTTCGCGGATTTCTCTTCCTTTTATGTGAAAACGCAGAAATGAAACACGCAGAAATTTGTTTCACAATTTTTTGGGCCAACACGCAGAATATTTTGACCGCAGAAATAACCCGCTATACGGTAACTCAACCACGAAATCCACGAAAAATAGTCCCTCACGAATATTAATGATTTCACAGTACACATCTTGTATAAAACACTGACCACTCTGGGAGCGCAAAAGTCAGTGAGAGAGGCCTTGCTTGAAAAATTGAGTAAGAGAGAATCTTATGCTACTTATAAAGCTGTATCTTCTTACACCTGCATTTTTCTACGAGAATGTTTCTTTTTAGATTTTGGTGTGTGTTTTGTTAGTAAAACTTTATAAGCCTCTAGCCCCCTATGTATTAATTTGAAAAAACTTGAGATAGTATAACAGAAACTGTTAATCTGTAAATTAGATTTTAATTAAAAAGATAACGACAGCCAAACAACGGACACTTTTGCCAATATGAAAATACTTGCATTAGTATGCATAAGACTTCTTCCCGATACTTGGTATGGTCATTATCTCAGTATAATTTCAATATTTATCAAAGTAAGCAGTTTGATTGGGTCAGTCGAAACATTTTCATACTCTGATGAACCACTTGTTAAACAATTTGCTTTCATACGCGTATGTCAGTGTTGCATCATAGCCCAATCGGACAGCAGTAAATCTGAAAGCACGGCTATAACTCTCTTATTTCTGTGGGAAATTTGAAAGTGTTAGCGCTCAATTTCTTAACTAGATAATTTTCTTTTCAGTTCTGTTACAAAATTTGATAAGGGGGCTGTTTTCGAAATGCCAAGATAAAATCATCAGAAAATGAAAACTCTGATGGGTATATTTCGAATTATAAGAGTTACATTATTTTTTTCCTGTGTTACCTGTCTTAGAACACACGCCGTTTCATTCAATTTGTTTTCCTCGTGCATGGACATCAGAAAAATAATATAATCTTACAGTGGGTTAGGATTCAAAATTGTAACAAAAATCTAACACGTATATTCTCGATCTAATTGAACAAACTGGAAATATATATATTTTTGTAGGCCCAGATTTTGATAAATGTCCATGTAAGGAATTTCTGAAAAGTTTGTTGAATATCTATCAAGCAATTCTGAGAGAAAGTTGTTTAAAAATATTTCTGTATTTTGCGCTGGAAGCCCTTCAGTGCAGTCAGTCGAAACCGTTTGAGTGAGTTGGGTTTTACGGCGAATCGACACAAAATGTCATATATCGCCGAGGGAGCAGACTTGAAAAAAATCATATCAAAATGCTTCTGATCAAGTGCGGTGAAGTTTTATCAGGCTATTCAAGGGATTAATCTTTTAAACATTTGCTGCTGGACGCAAGAGCATCCGTCTTAACAGTATACAATATTGGTACATGTATTATCTTATCTTAAATTACCTTTTTCTATATCAGCATATTTCATCTTCTTTACAGGCGGTTCTTTCCAATCTGACTCATGTTCCAAGTTACCGTCACTTGTTCCTGTCAAAACGTGGCAATGGTG